>NW_020653718.1:3288716-3387828 GCF_003589595.1 Hyposmocoma kahamanoa
GTGTACACCTTTTCCATAGTAATTATTTGCTTTAAACTGCACTAATTTATTCCGCCTTACTCTTCTAGTCATGTAGCTATTCTGAAGCCTAACTTTATAATTATCACTGAAGTAATTTTCCGACACTAAAAACAAAAAAAAATAAAACACCTGCTCTTAATTTACATTAGTATGACCTTACGGTAACTAAATAAGTCATTGTATTCTGTGCCATTGCATTTTTGTTAAATTTTTTCATACTAAATGTTTTACCAGCCTAATTTGTAACTTTCTGATTTCTTTTAGATAACTAGCAAAATAAACTATGTTTTATATTTCCAACGCAACAATAACGTGTAATACACCTGAATAACTAGCATTTCTCTACTGGTAAAGGATAATGTGACGTCTAGATTTGTTGTCTAAGCAGTCACTATTCTCCGTTCCCAGTTTACGTAACGGCTCGATGCTAGTTTAAACCGGGTCGCGACAGGTTGCGCCCGCGCCGACGCGCTGGGAAAATGATCTATGGCGATATTGCTGGACGAGAAAATGTATGGATTTTAGTTGGAGATTATTTAGTGCCTTATATGACTTTCTAAACAGACCTGTGCTCAGTAGATTGTACACATTGACTTACAAATAAATGGACGACGGGTCTAATACAAAAACCACGAAAAAAATGTCCCAAGTCAACCTATTTAAACGTAGTGACATGTAAAGGAATATGAAAAAGCTAAAACGTTGAATTTAAATTGTAATGTCATCGCAGTACTGTCTAATTTTGCTTGCTTCGCTGCCAGTCGAACAAACGAAGACTAAAGCGTGAATGACGCTCTGTATACGATTTTAACGCCCTATAAGTTCGGACACTTTTTAGCGCGGACCTGACGTCCATATAATTGTAAGTCAATGATTGTACATGATACTTTCCATAAATGCGGTTACGTTAATCACTTCAGTAATAATTAAATACACTTACTTATTATTTATAATAGTAAATTATAATTATATCAGGTAAGAAACAAAATTATGCACGAATAGATAATTTCATAATTAAAATAGTGTATTGTTTATTCAAGACTTTTGCGAGCGACAGTCTAGGGTGTTAGCGGAAGAGGAAAGTGCAGAGTTTATAACTAACAGTATGAAGATAATCTACAAGTATAATTCGAGCCGTTTCAAGCTGCACACAGCTTGAGCCAGGCTGTATGATGAGCTGTGAACCTTGTCTCAAGTGAATATATGATTCAATGAATTTGAATTACGTACGGTTAACTACACGTCCAATAAATAGCATTATACGAAATTTAAATTCAAAATATATTTATTTCGTAGGTAAGTAAATTGCAATTGATATCGTAGAAAAACGTATCACACATTCCTAAGGCAAATTTCCCGAGAAAAAAGAGAAAAATATGCTATTCAAATATCTTTTTTAAATTTTTTACTGAGGAATTATTTTTTTATTCAAGAAATCCTAAATTTTATTGTGATTGAGATTACGAGCTTTTAATTTGCGCAGCAAACGAGTCTAAGCTTTTTTAAGACAACTTCCTGATTAATTGGATGCTTTTTGAGATAGGTCACATTTTCGAAAGTGCAGCGAGCAAGCTTCTTGGCGTCTACTCAAATTGCGCAATATACGAAATTAATTAAATCTGAAATTAGAATAAACAATACAATGCAGTAGGTCGTAATTAAAATGAAATTTAGAATTTCAATCTGTGGTAAAAATATTCAAAACTTTCGTGCGCAAATTAGCGATATTTGAAAAAAGAAAAAAAGCTGCGGTAGGAAATCGGCATTCGGCCTACTTTCTTGTCCTAACAAGAATATATCCAAAGTATGTTTATTTCATGGATAAGTTAAAAGAGAGACAGAGCGGTGATAGTCCAGTGAGACCTAGTCCGACGGTTCGAAGCCCTGTGGCGGCACGTACCTGTTTGTGAAGGTTTGATTACTATACCTTTTGCGAACAGTGAACGCCGAAGGTGTGAGTGAAGACCCGTACGCAACAGTAGGGTGAATTGAATGAACAGGGGTACAAGTAAATAGTATTATGTGTTCATATTATTAATATAAAAAACTAGAATATTTATACTAAAGTCAATTTCCTACAACAATACCTATGTATAAGTACACAAGTACGTTATAATGAAGACCGGCTTTTTTCCCGGCACTACGGGATTGGATGCAATCTCGTTAATTCATATAATCATACTGCGTAGAAGCTGCGCCCCCAGATTCCAAATAACTGTTGTAGAGTTATAATCCAAATATAGTAGACTTGATTTTTTATTTTTTTCACCTTAAGATTACTGTGCAGTAAGTTGTTGACGCGGAGGGAAATGAATACATTTAATTTATAGTCTGTGGAGATAAATTCATATTTCAAGTTTTATTAATCGCCTTCGCCACGAATAATAGTAAATTGATTAAAACTTAATTACTAGAATCCGTTAAAACCCACGGTAGCCTAATAAAATTGACTTACCGCCCCTCGAATCGATGCTTGCACCTCGGAATTTTTCGGAATTTATGTGGGAAATTTAGCACGAACTTTTCAGAAACCTGCACGAGGGTTCAGAACCACACTCAGAAAACGTGTGAAGACGGACTATAGCCTAAATTCTCGGCTATGCCCAGCAGCGGGATGTATAAATGGGTTGATGATTGACCTAGAATCATCAGCGTCGTAGTTTTGCTAAGCTGCAGGACAGCGCTAAATCAGGTCCTTTTTGTTGACACGTTAAACTTTACACTTCGAATATTGACTTACAATTATATGGACGTCGGGTCCGCGCTAAAAAGTGTCCGAACTTATAGGGCGTTAAAATCGTATACAGAGCGTCATTCACGCTCAAGTCTTCGTTTGTTTGACTGACAGCGAAGCAAGCAAAATTAGACAGTACTGCGATGACATTACAATTTAAATTCAACGTTTTAGCTTTTTCATATTTCTTGACATGTCACTACGTTTAAATAGGTTGATTTGGGACATTTTTTTCGTGGTTTTTGTATTAGACCCGTCGTCCGTTTATTTGTAAGTCAATGACTTCGAAACAATATGACATTTTGCAAACCTAGAGTAGCCTTTTTAAACCGACTCCAATTTGTGAACCGATTTTGAAGAATATTTTTGTTTGATGAAAACAGGGCACCTCTTTATTGGTTCCATTCAAATTTGAATAAAATATTCCACCCCTAAAGGCGGCAAACTAGAGAAAGGATGACACCGGTTCCGCGCACTTTCCGGTAACGGCTTTCAATAAAACTTAGCAAATAGATACAATCCATGAATATTAACTAAAACTAATGAGATGGTTAGTTTTGGTGGTTAGTGATGGGTAGACCGTTTGTGACGTGTGGTTAGCGTAAACGAGACTTTAGAAAGTGTCCTTGTTAGTGTAGTGTGCAATTCTGATATGACTTTAATAAAAATGAAGCAAACGAGGGTAGTTTCTCGCCGACGCCGCCGCCTGCGCCCGTACTGAGTGTTCCGGCTGCCAGGGCTTTGGCGCGCAGTTTCCGTCGAGTCACAGCCGCGGAATCTCGTGATTAACGACCACGAATTGGCTCGAAACATGTCGAGCAAAAATTGGACTTAAATACGTGAGTTATCCGTTATTTTAGTTAATACGTTTGAATCTCACGGTGGTTTTCAATTTAATAATTCCATGCATTTTTGAAGTCGTTTTTTTTTATAACTGGGTGACGAAATACTTAAGATTTCTCATAGACGGCTAAAAAGTCGATGAAAAAGTAAAATACGAAAGACACGACAAGAAATACATAGAAGAATTCGTGAGATCCGCTGGTTCGTTCCGTGGCTTAGTTGGTATAGCGTCTGCTAGGAGACGTCGGTTCAAATCCGGCCGGATCGAAGGAATTTTTTCTGAGTATTCGATCTTTGTATTTATAATTATAAGTAATTATTTCTACCCTTGTACCTGTATCAAGCTTGTTTGTAAGTTTATAACTTTTTGTAATTCAACAAACTTGTTAAGTGTACACACAATTTCGCAAGATTGGATTACGCTGTCTTAATGTATTACGAATGTTAATATTTTAAATTATGCAGTACGAAACCACACTGGCTACATTATCATGTGGAGATTTAAACAGTAAACCTATTTGTGATAGAGTTCGTCCGAAGAAGCACTGCCATCATGCTTATACTTGCCGCCAAGCAGTAATGTGAGTTCTGCGTTTGCATGTGGCAACTTGGGCAAGCCAAATTCGTTGTTCATGTTATATGAAAATTAAATTCAAATAACTGTTTTATAAAAAAAAGCCCCGACCTCGAAAATTCGTGGAATTTCATCTATTTGCCAAGTTTTCATCCCCTAGCTTGCCACCCTTAGAGGTGGAATATTTTCTTTAAATTTAAATGGGACCAATACTGAACCTAACTTCCTACAAAAAAAAACCATCAAAATCGGTTCACAAATGCCAGAAACAATCGCGTAATATACAAACAAAGAAACACAGTTGAATTCAGAACTTCCTCCTTTTTTAAAGTCTGTTGAAAATAGTTTAATTTCCAATTATTTTATACATTATTTTATGTCATTACCACATATATAATAATAATTTAACACACAACCAAAGTTACCCGGTCCCAAATTAGATATTCCCTATACTATGAGTACCAGAGCAAAGGAATTCACTCTGCGTTTTTCCCAGAACAACTAGATCAAAACAAATATATAAAAGTCCACTTCCCAAATTGGCCTTACTTGGAATGGTACGTGGGACCTCCTTATCCTGTAAGATCGCCAAAGTTGTCATTTATTTTTACATAAATATTTTATAACAGATGTAGGTATTTAATTCTCCTTCAGAATGGGCGAACAAAGAGATATGTATAAGTTTATGCTGTAATATCGAAAACAATTACAATAAGGTCCATTATTAGAACATCGCACTCCATTTTGCATACAATAATGCACATTTCAAGGGGCCTTAAGGACAATACCTGTTGTATAGAGCTTGAAAATCACTATTACTATGTAACAGGTAGTAATCGTTACAGAAAGATCAGAGATCATTGAGGAAGTTTTAAGAATAGAGTAGAAAAAGAAAATAGAAGATGTTTGTGCATCTAATAAGTCACGACAGTTTTATTAAAAGCTTTGGCAAGCAAGGAAAAAATGCTCACTTATACCAAGAAGATATATTGGTAGACCAACTTTTCTCGATACGTGACACGTGTCTACAAGGACAAGCCCCGTAAAGAACCGGGTCTCCTCTATCTATCTATTGATATGGCATAATCCGCCATGACGGTTCTCTACGAGCTGAGTTTTCAACAGTTTTGGACATGCAAGATTTCATCAGGTTGCTTTCCTTTACAGTTATCAAGAAGTATTGCTATTGTAATAGAAACTCCTGTGTGATAGGATCCTAAGTCTCAAATTAAGATTGCGCATTGTACGCTGTTACGTCTTCTCATTCCTACTACACGTATACGACGTAGAAACTAAGACTCTCACACAGAACACAACTAGGATTCTCGAGGCTTTTGAGATGTGGATTTACCGCCGTATTTTGAGAATCTCGTGGCGTGACCGGGTTACAAATGTTAAAATATTCAATAAACTGAAGAAAAAACTAGAGATTATGGACACCATTAAGTACAGAAAGATGTCGTACTTCGAGCACGTGATAAGGAATAAGTAAAAATTACTCCAGCTGACCATCCCTGTCCTCGTAACATATGTTTAAATCTTTTATATATAAAACATGTCTTTTTTATGATACCAAATGACGGGATGAACAAGTCGTGCGCCTGATAGTAAGCGACACGCCTGTCCATGACAGTTGTAGTGCCACATAGGCATTTAAATTACAAAGATCTGAAGGGTAATGACGCTGCTCCCGTCACCCAGAAACATAAATTGTCAAGTCGCATGTGGGTGTAATTTCACCAACACCTTTACCCTTCAAAACCGGAACGCAGTAATGACGGTTGACGGCTTGACGGTACAAATAGGTAAGGTGGCAGTATTTCTCTGGACGGACTCTTTCACTAGGAGCTCTACTGCTAGCACATTACCACTAGTAATTAGATATCTGTTACTCAAGTAACACATCACTACAGGACCGTTTCTCATGCACGGCCATATTTTAAGCAAAATTAGCATAATATGAAACTCGCATATCAATTAAATGTTAATTTATATTTATTATATTGAATACTTTTTATTACAGTTATAACTAAAGAAGCGAAAGGGACAAATATTTTACGTAATTCGGGAAGCTCTGTTTACACTGAGACAGTTAATTGATACATGTTAATCAACAAGCGGTGTAAATGATTACATTAAAAGAGTCCTATGAAATACCTCCAAACTTAATGGATGATGAACTAATTAATGTGAGTTGCTGGTAAAATTACAGGTATAATCCCATAGTCAGAAGCAGTAGAGATCCTTGTGGAAGAGTTCATCCAGTTTGGAAGGGTAAGGGTGCTGATGAAGTTGCAGGCACATGGGACTTGTCAACTTATGTCTCTTTGCAAATGAAAGCTCCGAGTGGCACTGCCACTGTTACGGATAGGCATGTCGCTTACCACCAGGCGCACGACTTGTTCGTCCCGTCACAAATTCTCTCTACATAAGTTTAGTTTATAGTGACACCCCCTATCAACCACTTGGTTACTATAAACGTGCAAACAATCCAGCACAGGGACCTTCTCAGTCAGGTCCTGACCCCAGATCAACCAGTTTGCGTTGACTTAATCCGGTTCTCAAAAGGCATTGGGTGAGTTGCTCCGGTTGCACGTACAGCACCCTCCCTATTTTCCAGATAGGTGTCGGAACTGTAGGCACCGTTAATTGCGCTGTATTAAGTTGAACCCAGTTAAACTACAGGCATAAACGGCTTATCAACTTCATGTCTCAGGGCGACGGGCGCAGTGGCAGTGCAGCCCCTCAGATCGTTGCATTTAAAGCTCTAGCAATAGTAGTAATAGAGCTCCTTATGACAGAGTTCGTCCGGATATTATTACTAGCTACCCTATTTCTGCCGCCAAGCAGTAATGTGAGTAATACTTTATCCCTCCGATTGCGATTTAAAGCTCTTAGTGGCACTGCAACTGCTATGTACAGGCGTGTCGCTTACCACCAGGTGCACGACTTTTTCGTCTCATCAATTTATATCGTAAAAAATCACATACAAACATATAACTCACCAAATTGAACAACCAACGCGTTTCCATAATGGACAGAATCTTTTTAAACTTCACAGGCAAAGTAAGGTGATAAAACTAGTACGTATAATAAATCATTACTCCACCTTTGCACAAGTCTCGGGCTATATATAAAGCAATATGTTACCGCTTATCTTTTTAGGGCCTGTTGTAAGGCACACGACGACGTGAGTCATGTCTGCGGTTTTTTTAAATCTTTTTATGAGATTGCGAATTTAGTAGATTGGCAATGAAGTGTTTATTGTTTAGAGATGTGACACCGGGTTGTATTTATCTAAATGATATAGACTGGGTCTTAGAACAATGGGGTACGCTTCAAAGCTTCCTATCCTGATTTTTATAACTAACATTAAAGTAGTTCAGGGTAACACATATTACCTGTATAGTAATTTTCGTCTTGAGCTCGAACTTGTTTTATCAATTATTTAATTTTATACATACAGGATGTGTTACGGCTATGGGCCACGGAGGGAAAGTACTGTAAAATATTGTAGACAAAATATTTTGCTACATAGATACATTGTTTTACAGTCAACCATGACCATGGGACCTGTAAAGGGTCCGAAACGTCGGTTTGTCTGTAAATACAAATATACGCGATTTAAATCCGGAAAAATAGTTGTTTTACTTTTAACAGTAAGTATTACCCCCACTGCTTCACTGAGCAGTGAAGGATTTTGAGACCTTTGCGCAGCAATAGGACACAATGGTTAATAAAAAAAGTGACACGGCATGCAAAGAACTTTAAAAAGTTGCTTGCCTCATCTGGGTATTGAACCAATCAAAATTGTGAAAAGAAAACAGACACTAGTTTTATGATGCCGACCACGACCAAAGGGATATATAGATTAATTTCTTTTAAGTAACATAGTATCTTAAATTCATTGACTTACTAATAAATGGACGACGGGTCTAATACAAAAACCACGAAAAAATGTCCCAAGTCAACCTATTTATACGTAGTGACATGTAAAGGAATATGAAAAAGCTAAAACGTTGAATTTAAATTGTAATGTCATCGTAGTACTGTCTAATTTTGCTTGCTTCGCTGTCAGTCGAACAAACGAAGACTAAAGCGTGAATGACGCTCTGTATACGATTTAAACATAAGTTCGGACACTTTTTAGCGCAGACCCGACGTCCATATAATTGTAAGTCAATGAATAACATAGTATCTTAAATTGAAGGAATAAACGATTAGGTTCCAATTTTAAAATCAAATAATGTATGAAACTCGATCCTTGAGTGCTAACTAGGGCCTTTTCAAGGTGAAAGTGAATAGACTATGTTTATCGACTGAGACGGAGGTCAAATGCGCAGATCTGTTTTATAAAAAAAAAGGAATTGAGAATCACGGAATAAAAAACAATGGAAGTCCCAAAGTCTCGATTACTATCAAAAGCGCTCTCGTCAAAATGCACGAAAACAAATGATAAATACTTCGAAATCTTGATAATGATCTGTATGTTCGATACTTGGTTGAGTGGTATTGGCTCACTCATAACCATAAATCCGTAGTGTAAGATCTAATGTGCGTGCTTTTCATTTTTTTTAGCGTATTGGCCGTAGTATGTGCTCCAGAAATATTATATTAGCTACATTATTAGTATAGTTAATTTGATGTAAATGAAGACTGCGCAGAGTGCGAAAAATGTGTATCTATAGGTTTAGAAAGAAAAAAAATACATTTATTTGACTACCAAATAATCAAATTTAGACACAAATAAATAATTACAGAAGAAAACCATAAATAAAAGTAATTAAAAAAGATTATTTACATAAACAAAGACTAACTATATAAAGATACCTAGTGTAGTGCCAGCTGCGATAATACAAGGGTCACTAATTCAGTATTTGCAGGAAAACGAAATGTTTATGAACTTTAAAATGAAATAAAAAATAATATAATAATATAATAACTCGCCCACACTCATAGCCCCGCACTAGGAAAACCCTGTATCGCGGGTGCCATGGGTGTGTGTACACAGACAATCACAGATTACACTCAAACTCACGAGAGACATGAAAGTATATACGAATACAAATATCGAGTTCTTAGGTTTTCGCGATTGTTACACATAGGAAATGAAACTATTTTTCCGATATTAAGCCGCGTATATTTGTTTTTCAAACAAACCAACAGTTCTGGCCTAGTCTTTACAGGTCTCATGGTCACGGTTTTATTTCCTAAGAATATCTATATATTTATTTCGGCACAGTAATCGAACCCGGGATCTCTTCGGTGGCAGTCCAGCATGGTAACCGTTCGGCCACGGAGGAGAAATATATGAAAGAGATATAAAAAAATTGCGAAGAATATTAAAGTTTCAAAACCAAGTACGTTTCTAAAACAGTCCATGGATAGCCACACAACGGCCCCGCTCTTTTCATATTAATGATTAACCAATTACAGAATGACTACCATAGCCGCGCACCGGCCCCGCCTATTTCCCGCTACGCATAGCCACGGACGCGTCTGCATTACCACGTACGACCCTGCTTTGGTGCGAGTGTGCGAGCTCGCGTAAGATGATTGGTAAAATCTCAGACCGTGGGAGACCGGTTAGGACAAAAATATTCTGTTAGGGAGTCATTACGAATGGCACGATACGGCTGCCTTCCTGGTACACTGATACTATAAATATGAATTTGAATAATACCTACAATCCAAACAAAATGCTTCAGTGTGTTAAATGTTCGAGAGAAGTAGAGTCAAAGCATCACGCAATATTAAATATGTTAATAGCGCATCTAAACAATAAAAATCTATCAGACTCTAATACTGGCACAAAAAATGAATCAACACTGTTTTATTTCATCTTAGAGCTTGACAGCTGAGCATTTGCATCTGTCACTTAAATTCTAGACGGATATCTAGCTCATAAACTAAAAAACTAGGTTCACTGAACTTGTAGTAAGCTGGCCTTTCTCGATTTGGTCTGCTTAATACGAAAAATGATTAAAATTCTATATTAATTTTTATTACTATCAACCCATATTCGTGTCACAGCCAGATATGGTTTCTTTTAGGTAGGTTATTTACATTAATCCACTGCTCAACATATTTACGAAGAGATATGTATATAATTTCAAGAGGTAGATAGTCGAACGACATTCCTTTAGGTTCGAAGCGATAATTAAAGAACCTAACCTACAAAAGATGTTTCAGCATTTCGCGCAATTTCCATTCAATAACGGTCTATATCATTCATTACTTTCACAAGTCACACAAAGGCCAATATCGTCTTAATAAATTCACACCGTCGTCTCAAATAGCAAAAGGAGCAAAAATCTATCAAAAGAACCACAGGCTGTGTATTGCACTCATCATTTGCATTTCTAGAGTATAAAAAAAAGATTCCCATTGAAAAGGGACCATCATTGTTTCTACATAGCTGATATAACACATTTGACGGCTTTTGCTGTTTATCATCCGTGCTATAGATTTAGGAATGGTACAGAAATGAAATGTGATAATTATAATTACCAAGAGGTAAGTGGGCAGAGAAAGGCGTGGCTTGATAACATTACAAAAATGGACAGGAGTTGCGAGCTCTGGCTACTTGTCATACCTCGCGCAATTGGAGGCCAACTTTCGCTAGTTAGTAGGGCACTACGGGAAGAAGAAGCAAGGCATCCAGCCTCCATGGATAACCAGCGGACTGACCGACAACAAAGTCTGATCTTGCTAGACTGACAGGAATTCAAATTAGACAGACTTTCTATAAAGTCGGGACAGAATTCTGACGCGAGCAGACGACTCCTTCTGAATTTGTACAGTCAGACCATACAAGAAGACTGAGAGGTACTGATGACAGACCAATGTTGCATATTTTCTATTTGTAAACGATTAGAACAGGGGGTCTTCTCCCGTCATCGAGTATATAACCAGAAATAGACACGAAATATCAGGTCGTTTGTTTAAAAACTATTCTGCCTTGTCATTACTGTGACAACTGCGCTCCGATTGGCCAAGCCGAATTCAAAACAATTGACGGGTGTCATCAATGGGTGTCGTCAATTGTTTGACTTCAAATCGACCAGTTAACTTGAGCGTTGCTATAATGGACGAAAATGGAACAGCACGCAATTGTTAGAGATATTGTCTTTATTACAATAAATACAGAATATTTTTGGACTATACTACAGGTCAGTTGTTGGCCTGTCTTTATTTCAGTGCAAACGAGAGTTGATATTTATAAGTGATGTATCACTGATGATACCCGGAATGTCTGGCTCTGATTTCGTCTCTATTTCTGGTTATATTCTCGATGGTCAAGTATAAAGTTTCATTCGCGACATGCATGTTTTCATTTGGTCAAGTAAAACTTATTTGACGGTAATTGTTACGGACGGATGTCGGAGACGGAGAACGATAATAGACCCCAGGTTAGCACCACACTATAGTATTACCTAAGTTCTGGTTCAAGTAGAATGTCTATTCTACTTTTACACTTTGGACTTTAATTTTTGAAAGAAAAAGAGGGTGGAGACCTTTACCCGCCCGTGGGACAGAACAGACACATACTTAATAATAATGAAAAATAAAAAAGCAAAAATATAACCATTTTGTTTAGGTCTTTTGTCATATAACTTTTAATCGTTCTGGGGTTTCAGAGGGAGATTGTTTTATAAAACCAAGTGACGGGACGAATAAGACGTACGCCTGTCGCAATTGCAAAGATCTTAGGGGCAGTTCTACTGCACCAGTCACTCTGAGACATAAGTACCCTTACTCTTCCAAACCGGAACGCAGTAATGCGCACATTACTGCTTAGCGGCAGAAACAGGGAGCTCTGCTTCTACTACAGGTATTAATCACTGTATATACACAATCTTTTCTAAAATGTTCTACCTTGCAATTAATTCAGCCTATTAGCATTTCTCAAAGCAGGAATTGCCACAATCCAATTATAAAAATTAATAAATGAAAAAAAGTATCCTCATTTTTTTCTAAAAAATAATTAGTGACCGTTTTTTAGTTATTATTTGTTGTTATAAAAAATTCCAAAGCACAAGCAATAATTATGTAATTATTCATTTCTACGACAAAAAAGAGCCTTGAAATGTGGTAGTTAGTGACCTCTTGCGAATGCTTCAGAAGCGATATAGGCAGAAAAAGCTCTTATGAATAATAATCAAGTAATTAGTAATTTATAAAATCGTACTCGAAAAATAATGGAAGAGTGAGTTGCTATAAAATAATCTCAATACAGAGTACCAACAAAACCGACCTTAAAGGTTCGTGAAAATACATCTATTTGTTAAGTTTTATTTCAGATTCATTCCCTTATTTTTTTCCAACAAAAAAGAATAATCAAAATCGGTTCACAAACAGAGTTGCCGCGTAATATAGGTACAGACATATAAAAAAATACAATACATGTCGTAAAAGAACCTCCTCCTTTTTTAAAGTTGGTTAAAAATTATCTACGCATAACTAGGTTGCATTAAAGCATAATCTGTCATCAATTTATATCCAGTATTAATAAAGATCCAAAAGAATTTGACCGGCGCACAGTGGGCCCAAATTAATAATTCTTGGACACAGGAATAACTTGTGGAATATCGAGCGATTTTTTTTATACGATAGGTAACAACATTCCTAACAACTTTTATTCTTGTATAATTTCTTGAAAAGTTGAAAGTTTCGGAGAAAACAAAAATTTTTTTTTATTGTATGGATGAATATACATTTTATTTTTTATCTCAAAATATACGAAAAAGTAATGTGCATAGGTTACTTACAGTATAGTTCTAATCATTTTCTTTGTTATTTATTTTTTAACACAATATAGTAATTTCTACTCAACTCAATCAACTTTTCAAGAAATTTTACATGAATAAAAGTTGTTAGAAATGTTTTTATCTATCATATAAAGAAAAATTAGCTCTATACTCCACAAGTTATTCCTATGTCCAAGAATTATCAATTTGGGCCCACTGTGCGCCGTAATGAAATTTCATTTTATTTTAATGACGTACCAGCTTTTTTAAATACAAAACCACCGTGAAGCGCAGGCCACAACCACGAATGACCTCTGAGGGTAGCGGACTCGGTTCGTTGTTCTTGCCCAACATAGAGGAGCCCGAGATGGAAGGCTCACCTGGTGTTCGGCCAGCCTTACATTTGGAATCGGGGGACCGTAGTATCTTCCTTGTCGCTCCTCCTACAGCGGAGAGGGGGAACACTCCGGGGGTTTAGTGCGGTCGGGCTGCTGCCCTTCAGGGTTCAGCCCAGTCCCACATAACCCCGGCTCTGTCCCCGCAGGGCAGATTCCCTCAGATAATAATAATTAAAAAAAATGAATAGATGCCTTCGTTCGTGGTGTGCGCTGAGACTCAGACATATTAGCTAAACTAACTTGAACCGGGACAATCGGGGCTTTGTAGGGACTGTCACTGACTCCTTTATACATTTTACACTTTTTTTTCTGGTTGTCATGGTGGCGGTGATTTGTTAATTACACGTATTGTGTCAAGTGAAAAGTCGACTTGTATTTATGGAAAATATTTTTTTAATTTGTGATAGCCGAAACGAACCCGGAACAGCATCGTCGGCATCAGGGACCACCTCAAGAGTATACCCATTTAAACAAAAAGAATTTTCCAAATCGATCCATAATGTATGCCTATAAAATTTGAGGAATTTTCTCGATTTCCATGGATCCCCTTATCAGATTCTGACTTCGTGATAATGCCCTTTCAAACAAAAAAAGAATTTTCAAAATCGGTCCACAATTGACGGAGAAATCTGAAAACATATATACAGCCGAACGTATAACCTCCTCCGTTTTTTGAAGTCGGTTAAAAATAAGGTGGTTTGCATTATTATAACACGTTGATGACTTTACCACTTCAGTCAACCGTCGCTATGGGACCTATTAAGGATCAGAGACGTTCGTTTGCTTAGAAAAAAGAAATACCTGTACGCGATTTAAATCCGGAACAATAGTTTCACTTCCTACATAATTTAGTGTTAGAAGTAACCACTCATAATTTTAATTTATTCATTGACAATCACATATGAGTAATTGAACGTGGTTCATCATTTTCAACCCATTAAGTCGCTCTATTAGTTCGTGAAGCTGGCCCTATGCGTGTTGGTGACTTCACACTTTTTCCAGTTGTGAGCCTTATATAGATAATTGATTGTTCTAGGACGTGCCCTAGGGTGAACTCCTTTGCTCTGGTATTCACAGTACAGGGAATTCCCTACTTTGAGACCAGGTATATGGTGTGGTGGTCCCCCACATTATTATATTATTATTATTATTATGTTCTTCTAATTTATCTCATCCTGCTGGCTGGTTTTTACCACACTTACATAACGAAATCGAGCAAATGCAGTATGGCGTGGATCTATGTGGAGTGTGAATAATAAGAGCCTATTTCGTCCTCGTCTTCCATCTGCATGAACTTTCTGACAAGTATTGAAGATTAGAGACTGCTTTCTGTGGGAGATAACATATGTTTGGTGGTAAATTCTGGAAATACAATGACTGGTGAAGCTGTTTGGGAATGACGCCGGTGGTTGAAATTTAGTATCAGTAGAGCTCCTTGTGAAAGAGTTCGTCCAGGTAAGTTCTGCCACCTACTTCTGCTGCCAAGTAGTAATGTTATCATTACTGCGTTCCGGATTTGAAGGGTAACGGTGTTGGTGAAATTACAGGCACATGGGACTTGTGAACTATGTCTCAAGGTGGCGGGCGCAGTGGCTAGTGCCTCTCAGATCTTTGAGAATTAAAGCGGCACTGCACCTGTTATGGACACGCGTGTAGCTTACCGTCAGGCGCACGACTTGTTCGTTCTGAGTTTTTCTGATATTGTAGACTGTAAATTGTGGGTGTTTATAATAATTATTAGTTTATAATAATTTATTATATCTCTTTATCGTTAAAGACAGGATATTAAAATAGGTACATGCCACCAATTGTTTTCACATAAAGATACCAAGGTTCTCGTGAAATTGAATAAACCGTTCATCCCCGAATTTGTCACCCTTTGAGGAGGAACATTTTCTTCAAATCTAAATGGGACTAGTGAGGTACCTACGTACCTTTCCAACAAAAAATGAATCATCAAAATCGGTTCACGAATATTCGACTAACAAACACACAAAAGAAAAAAATGCAGTCCAATTGAGAACCTCCTCTTTTTTCGAAGTCGGATGTAAACAGTGTTTATTTGATAAATTGATTTTTAAATCAGCAACTATTTTTCAAACGTATATCTTTTTTAAATACCGCGAAATTTATTCAAAAATAAAATTCTTAACAAAATTTAGTAACGATTCTTAGCTCTGTTAGTTCCAAGGTCTATGTTAGAGGTCGCCAACCTCGCGGAATGCCACACCCCCTGCGCGCGCGCCGTAGAAGCGTAATTAGCGCTCTCGTCTTCTCAGCAATAGTTTCTAATTTGTGTACATTAATGATTTTATGACACCGTAAACATGATAATAACCAATTAGCACTACTCCATAGACAAATCAATCGTTGCGACGGGTTCTGCGTTACTTCATAATAGGTTCTCAGACGATGTCGAAGAACAATAATAACCTATTCAATTATACCTGGCTATCTAGTAACTACATAGTTCGAAGGATCCTAATTTGGGAAGTGTGTACGAATTTACATGTCGTTTTTTATATCTACCTCTTTTGTTATATAGTTATTTTCTGAGTTCTTAGACTTAGTTATTGTTACACAAAGAAAATTCAAACAAATCAACACCAGCCGAGACTATAAGATTTATAAAGGCCATGAAACGTTGGTTTGTCTGTAAAAACAAATAAACTCGATTTTAATAATAATTTTTATGTATTACGAGTTATTATTGATAAAAAAAGGGGGCAAAAGTTTGGATATCTGTTACATAGTGACGAATTTAGAGGAAGATAGAAGGAAGTAGAAAGAGAGGTAGATCAGTAATAGCATACAGTAGTGCTAGTAGCAGTAGAGCTCCTTGTGAAAGAGTTTGTCCAGGGAAGTACTGCCACCTTACCTATTTTTGCCGCCAAGCAGTAATATCAGCATTACTGTGTTACTGTTTTGAAGGGTAAACGCGCTGGTGAAATTATAGGCACATCGGACTTGTCAACTTATGCCTCAGGGTAACGGGCGCTGTGGCAGTGCCTCTCTGCGATTTAAAGCAACTGTTATGGACGTGTAGCTTACCATCAGGCATACATAGTCCCGTCACTTGATATCATGAAAAACAAGTGACCAAACAAAGAAGAACGTCAAAGTGAGCAGCTATAAAGTGGTCAAGGAGTTGGCTATGGACCGTGAAAAGTGAAGGAAGCTACAACGACTAGACCTGGCTTTTAAATATGATGATGATTATTAACATGGCGGCTAAGAAGTGGTGACAGAATTGTAGAAGTCCTGCAGCGATATAGGAAATCGTTGTGCTAAGCACAAACAAAGGAAAGCCCAGTAGTTAAGTAAATTCAGGCTAAATGATGATAATAATGACGTTTCTAAACAATATGAGTACATGATACACCTACACTCCTTAACAGTGTATACAACCTCAAATGGCTTTGGTTGGTTGCGCATAACGGTGAGTGTTGAATAAATCACTTAGGCAAAAATATATAGTAAAATTGGGGAAATAAAAGTTTTCACGATTGAAGAAAAACACAAACCTACCTCGAAATTTTACAAGAAAATCTCTATATTCAATATACTTTACATAATTATGATTTTCTTATATCAAGTGATATAAATAGAACTCGTATGTTATACGATATATATATTTCAAATGGCGTTAATTACGTTTATAAAATAATAGATTCTGAAATAAAGCCAGGGTCACTGCCACTCGATCCAAGCAAAATGAACCGTATTAGTACGGGAAAAATTTGATTTCAGGTTAACATATCGACTCTAAGCGCAATATTTAAAATTTATATGGAATGTTGTATTACTATCGCTTTGCTCTTCACTATAAAGTTTGAATTGTGTACTGTATATCTATAATATATATATAAATTTAATCTTCTTGTTTCTGTCAGAATCTACTTAGTCATAAGTATGCATATGCCATGCCTAAGAATTAGGGTCTGGTGACTTTTATAGCTGATTTCTTCTTCTTTCTAGCCATTCTCAGTCATATCGGTGTAGGCCTCCTGCAGTTTCTGCCAGTTCTCCCGGTTCTGTGCCACCTGTATCCAATTCAACCTCGCTACTTCCTTTTTGTCATCCTTTCAACGCATCTGCTGTCTCCCTCAGGGGCGTTTTACACCCCAAGATTGCCATTCGAGGACCGCCTTACATCAGGGGCCATGCTTTCGAGCAACGTGACGCCCACCGTCACTTTAGGTTCGTTACGCCTTTAGTGACACTTGCGACTCTGCTTTCCTATCTGAGGCGACAAAAAACAATTTTTACAGGAGAAGATTTTTTAAATGTGATATTAAAATAAATTTTAGTAACCAGTTCTCGTAACCGTAAAAATAATGGATGTTAAGCCTTTTGTGGCGTTTATAATACTTTTGCTATCTCTATCCAAAGATTTTTGAGGCTTTCATATGTTTAAAGTAACACTTGCAATTAAAAATATGCAACAAGATGCAACACGTTTTTTGCCACTAATGTTTATAGTATACGACGAAACTGTACTACATCGTTTGCGATAACAAGTGGGATTGCTTACGTTATGATTTTTTAATATTGATTCTGTCGGTTACACTAAAATATAAAAAAAACAGATGAGCCAACGATTAACTACCGCCGAAATTACATCAAATAGATAAGTGGACGCGTCCTCGTCCGTTGTAGTTTAAATATCACGGGCATAGGTTGTGTAGTACAGGGTGCCGGGGTGTGCAGGGTCAGTAATACCAAGTCATAGGACGAACAAGTCGTGCACCTGGTGTTAAGCAACACGCCTGTCTATAACAGTTGCATTTCCACTCAATGCTTTGAATCACAAAGATCTGAGGTGCACTGCCACTGCGCCCGTCATCGAGACATAAGTTGACAAGTCACAGTTGTATGAGTGTTCATAATGGATAAAGATAAGAGGCTCTGGAACAAGCATATTATAAACTAGATGGAGTCTCAACACGTATTTTTGCACAAGAACTATGAACAAACTGTGGCTCCAGTTAATAGTAAAATTTTGTCAAAATTCATAGATAAGTCTACAGAAATAAACGATTTAGATTTAATTTTTAACAATATCAAGCGACTATCATAGCAATTGCAGTGCCACTCAGAGCTTTGAATCGCAAATATTTAAAAAAGACATAAATTGACGGTTGCCTATCAGAAGTCCGAAACATTTTCCAGAAATTACGTTTACTCGAATTTTCATAACCTCGAAAGTAATTTTGGGAGGTAAATTTTTTTTTCCTTTTAAACCTAACTTAACCGAACCTAATCGTGTCTTTACGATAAACGTCCAACATATCCTAAAAGAACAACAGTTTCGTTACAGGTTACCAAGTTGACACATCCTATGTAGCTGAAATTTCACCAGCGCCCTTCAATACTGGAATACTGCAATAATGCTCACACTACTGCTTGGCAGCAGAAATAGGTAAGGTGGCAGTACTTCCCTGGACGAACTCTTTCACAAGGACCTCTCTACTGCTAGCCTTTTACTGTCATCTGCAGCTCCTTCAAAATCGCGTCTCCTAAAATTATCACGATCTTCACGTACCGTCACGTACGTGAAGATCACGTCACGTGTACGTATAATAAAAAAGTGGATTCAAAGTCTTTAAAGCTTTGTCAAGTTTACCTTTACAATTAAGACTATAAATAAAATTTACTACTATTTAAGAGTCGCAGAAGTTGTGTGATTTGAAGTAAAGAAGAACTGCTCGGGTTTAGACATCAATTCCGAAGCCACCGTGCAAACAGACTGTTAAGTGTAGAACCATTAGTGATTCATCTATACGTTGGCACTAGATTTTAATGACTTATTCATGTTAATTTAATATTCTTCTTTTTTATTTATACAAATTAAATAGACCACGTAATTAAGCTGTCAATGTCACAGATTAAAATGTTACAGTGTATCATCTTACCCATTTAATATTTAGTAGGTAAGTGTGAGCATTAATGCGTTCCGGTTTTGAAAGGTGCTGGTGAAATAACGATAGCAACTCACACACTTATAGCCCCATACCAGGGAGAACCACAAATTACACCCAAACTCACGAGATAAATTATTGTAGATCATACAAATATTTCTCCCAGCCCGAGAATCGAACCCCAGCGTCGCAGCCCAGGATGGTAACCGTTAGGCCACTGAGGCAGCCTGAATTACAGGCACTTGTCAACTTTATGTCACAGCGTGACACTGCACCTGTTATGAATAAAATTGTCGTTTACCACCAGGTTCGTTCTGTCACTTGTCATAAATAAAATTTAAAAAAATTTGCTAATAACGTTATTGTAGAATTATTCTAGCCTAGTGGCAGAGGTTCTTATTTAAGAAGTCGACAATTCGAATCTCCGCGGGGCATGTACATTCTGACCTTAATTTGTATGTTACGTAGTAGCAGTTGAATGCCTTGTGTAAGAGTTCATCCAGAGAAGTACTGCCACCTTGCTTATTTCAGGCGCCAAGCAATAATGTCAGCATTACTGTGTTCTGGTTTTAAAGGGTGAAGGTGCTGGTGAAATTACAAGCACATGGGACTTGTCAAATTATGTCTAAGTATGAACTTTGCGATTTAAAGCTCAGAGTGACACTGCAACTGTTATAGACAGGCATGTAGCTTACCATCAGGTGCATGACTTGTGCGTCACGCTGTGAATAATAAGTATTTAGTAGCAATATCTCTAAGGAAATCATCATAATGCAGCCTTCACATCAAAGAAGCTTAACTTTAAGAAGACCATGCCTTGCAGTGGGACGTACTCGTGTGTTGACAATGATTATGACCGATGTCGTTTCTAATATTAGATTTACCAAGAATCGTACTAGTTAACTTTTATGTAAAAACAGAGTGAAACATGAACTGTACCATTTGCTTTGTAAACTATCAAAAGACGCCTACTGTTAGAAATAATAATCTGTAGAAGTTTAATTTTAAGGAAATATTTTACAAGATTCTTAAGATAGACAAAATTAATATACATTTGAAGTTAAGTGACACTGAGAAATTACAGACAGATGTAATTTACGACTTTTTTAACTAAGCTTGTTTATATGAGATTTATAGATGTTTATATTATGTTGTTAATTTTAAAATACTCTTGTAAAATATAAACTCTGTTACGTTATTAATGTGGTTTCGGTGGTTGTGTAATAATTGATGGACGATTTTCGAGTAAAGACACTAATTTATAGAGAGAGAATGTTGCTAGGAACAAGAGCCAAAGATTAAATCGGCTTGCGTATCTTAACTAGATTGGGGATGGCCTTGAAAAGATCGGATCAAACATGCGTAGAAACTGGCATCTGGTATCATTTTGTCTGTAAAGTTTCCGGGTTTAACCGATCTATTTTGGAAATGAACTTTTCAAAATTGATTCTGGTCTGAAATTTCACTGCTCTGCTACTCATAGTTCAGAAAACTCCCGAGTTTGAGGCCAGGTAATAAAGCGTGGTTAACTAGCATATTTAAGAAGCGTGTGTAATGAAAGATATAACAACAAATAATCTATTTTCACTTTGTATACCAACATTTGATATAATTTCTAACGATATAATCACTCACTGTACATAATCAACAAAAGGTATAACAACAAAATGCATAATTCAATCTGTATGTATAATGAACCTTCAGTGTAACAAACATTAGATATAATGATTAAGTGACATAATGAACAAATGGTATAAGTACTACCAGTATAATGATAATATACCACAATATTTCGTTCTACGCATAGTTGAAGCGCCCTATATTATGTTGATAAGATTTTATTTTTATTTAATTAAATGTAGAATTGCAAAATACAATTATTTAAGTGCTTTTTGTGTTACAAAATATATTTATTAAAACTTTAAGCAGAATATTTAATTGCATATACTATCCTAACCTAAACCCACAGGATGAGGTCGAACCAACTAGTAAATGCAAACTAATTTGGTTCTGGCACTCGCCGGCCGCTGTCACGGCATGCTCGCTGCGCTCACTGGGCTCGTGCAGCTTTGTCATATACTAACTTAACCTAAGCCCACAGGAGGAGGTCAAACCCACTAGCAAATGTTAACAAATTCGGTTCTGGCACTCCACGGCCATTGCCGCGACACGTTCGCTGCGCTCGCTCGGCTCGTGCAGCTTTGTCATGTACTAACCTAACCCAAACCTATAGGAGGAGGTCGAACCAACTAGCAAATGCAAACAAGTCCAGTTCTGGCACTTTGTCATATACTAACCTAATCTAAACCCACAGGAGGAGGTCGAACCAACCAGGAAATGCAAAGGAATTTGGTTCGTTCACCATTGCACCTAAACACCATTGGAATTATATTAATAATACATTATACTAAGTGAATGTTCTATCTGAAGTGTTTTTTATAAAATGAACACCTCACCTAATAGTGCCAAGTGACAAAACAGTACACCAGCTTGTTCTTAACTGTTCACTTGAGCAATGTTCGGATCAAATAATAGATTACTTGTCCGTAGCAGACTTAAAGTATTTCTTAAAGCATTCAATATTTATATCATAAGCCTTTTTATATGGTACTAAGCGACACGCCTGTCCATAGCAGTTGCAGTGCCACTCATAGCTTTAAGTCGCAAAGATCTGCGGGGCACTGCCACTGCGCCCGTCACCCTGAGACATAAGTTGACAAGTCCCATGTGCATGTGTAATTTGACCAGCACCCTTACCCTTCAAAACCGGAACGCAGTTTGTGAACTACGTTTACTACGTCTCTATTAAAGCCCTGATGAATTCCTGATATGATATTACATTACCTTTTTTTCTTCATCTGATCTAAACCTAAAGCCTGTCTTTCCTTTTAAGAAAATTATCGTATCGTATCAGATGCCCAAAAATCTTTATTCTGCGTTTCTTTATAGTCTTTAATAACCTTCTCTTTTCCTGCACTCTTCTTAAAAACACCATCTTGGTTTTTCGCATTGTCTTGCTTGACAGCTTGTTGACTGAAACAGCATCAAATCTCAAACACTGTATCAGATATTCTACGAATGGTCGAAGATAATATAATAATGAATCACATTGACCATTAAGCCGCCGACCCAAGAAACTGGAACACAAAAAGTTCCAAAACATCAAGAACGATATACACTGCAATACATTACCGTACGGCATATCACAAATCCGTGAAATATATATCGTTAAAAAAACACCATTTGTCATAAGTGTGAATAATCGGTCGTTGTGTCCTGATAAATTATTTGTGGCAGCCATTTTTAATTTGTGCAACTTAAGATGGGAATTATGCAGTTTGAGCCACCCAGGCTGTTGTAAGGATTTTTGACACTTATCGTTTGGCAGTGTGATCAGATGAGCCTTTGCATTATCATGAACGAAGAAGTTATTAGTAATTCTCTGCTTACTTGTTACAAAGAACCGCCAGGTATCTTTATGCAAGGAAGGTCTCTCTTTTAACAAGTAACTTTCGGAAATTATATTTTTTATATAAGAGACCTAAGTTTCTACTCCTCAGTGCGAGGGTGATTCTGGGACCCTTTCCGTAGAGATATTCTGGTACACCAAATTCTCGGACGCAAACAAAAGAACAGCGACCAATTCAGTGTCATCTGATTACCGTCGTGGTTGTCCAAAATCGTAAAGACATCTACGGATAATGAGCCCCTGGTCTGGAGCCCAGGTGGTGAAAACTCAAAAATGATAGAAAAAGAACACAAACACGTTAAAAGTCAAACACATCGGAGTACGTACTGGAGGTAACAGCGATATATCATAAAATTTTCCAATAGCTAATAATGGCTTAGGAAATGAAACTATTTTTCCGGATTTAAATCGCGTATATTTGTTTTTCAAACAAACCTAATAATAAACCGAATAAGAATGGCTTTCGTTGGAGTTTCATGACTTCTAATCGAGAACTGTGTAATAATGTTAAAACTGAATGCATATTTGTGTCCTACAAACGCCACTAGATGGCGTTACTTGGATTCTGCATCGAGCAATCAGTGTGTTTACACATTTATGTATTCAATTTATGATTTTGTAGTGTAAATGGTGTTAGTTACCACTATGGTACAATGCAACTCGCATTTTCTGACTACCCTATAGTCTATTGCCTTTTTTTGACTTTGAGTATTCAGATAATATACTTACTGTTTTGTGAGTTACAATGTCTAGAGTGTTACATTTTTTTTCATATATAATATGTAGGCAGCAAACAAGCATACGGCACGCCTGATGTAAAGCGGTTACCGTCGCCTATGAACGCCTGCAACGCCAGAGGCGTCACGAGCGCGTTGTCAACCTTTTAGGACCTTTCTCAAACCCCTTTCGAAGGACTTCATTCCACAACCTAATTGTACGTGGGAGAAAGGTCCTCTGAAACCGTACAGTACAAGATCGACTCGGTTCCAGAGTGTGAGGATGGACTCCCTGCCGGTGGCAAGCGGTGAGATGGTAAAATGTTGCTGTTGTCATTATTAAACTAACGTAATTACAGTCGAAGTGTTTAGGTATACTAAATGACACTGAAAGTGTTTACAATTTAAATTTAAATTCAACTCTATATCGTTTATGATAAGCACGTTTGAAGAACACTCGTACATTGGTTTCTCTATGACAATCTCCTCTCTGTCCAGGGAACGCCCAAGGGACACATTAGCCTCCTACATTAGCCTGCTAAGTCTAATGACTGCGTCTACATTAAGACATCAGTTTTACAAGCAGAGGTATTAGAGATATGACAATTACGTAAATAGGGTTAGGACAAAAATTATAATTAGATAAAGACTTTCGCGTTTATAAACTTGTGAAGACCGATGGTAACCCAATGTTGTGAAGCGACATGGTGATGATTTAATGCAATGTGTAAGATGATCCAGTGACTAAGATATAATAAATATTAATAGCAATAGAGATACTTCTAGAAGGTCCGAAGTACTGTAGGTAGGAAGTACTGGTAGTATTTAAAATTTCCATAAACATCCATCTTGTACGAGCCTTCCTCGAACAATAGCTTCTCATGACCTTTGACAAATAATAATATAATTGTAACTTTTTCATTAAAAAAAAGACCTCAAATGTGTGCTTATGGGCTTCTTTCGATTTCCATAGGATCCTCTCGTCACATTCTGACTTCCTGGTGACAATGGGACTATTACGGACCCATTTGTACATTTCTTTTTCTGGTTGTTGTGGAAATTTGATGATTACATGTATTGTGTCTATTGAAAAGTCGATTTTTATTTGCGGAAAATAATTAATAATTTGTGATAGATATCTGAAAACATACATACAGCCGAACGTGTAACCTTTTTTTTAAGTCGTTTAAAAATTAAAATTTAAACAGCCGACACTGCCGAGTCTAACTCTATTATAATATATTGTATTTTTTTAACAATACGCACCTATGTCTTAGTAATTTTGTATTTATCTATTAGTTTATAATTCTTCTCCCTCTTTCTATGTTTAAATCGCGAAAATCGAGTTTTTGTAGTATTTGAGGTTCTCGTGGAAGAGTTCGTCCAGCGAACTACTGCCACTTTACCTATTCCTGCCGCCAAGCAGTAATATCAGCATTACTGTGTTCCGGTTTTTAAAGGTAAGGGTACCCTTGTGAAACCAGGGTGAAATTACAGGCACATGGGACTTGTCAAGTTATATCTCAGGGTGACAGGCCCAATGGCGGTGCTCCTCAATCTTTCTTACCTTAGCTCACCATCAGGTACACGACTTGTTAGTCCCGTCACTTGATATTATAAAAAAGAACATGCATAGGAGAAAACTTCGATGTTTTGGTCAGAGAAAAGAATGAATGTTGAACTTTTTTATAGAGGCTTAAGAACCTTCTTCATAGTGTTTTTCTTCACCGAAAAGTTCATGGTAAATTTGAAATTAAATTTCGTACATAAATTCCGAGAAACTCAAAGCGAGCACGGATTTAAACCCATAGCCTGTGCTTGAGTGGCGGCGGTTCCCAACGTTGTCTGAATGTTTTGGTTTTTCTTTTCACTTATTTATAAGCACTAGTAAAGTACATTATAAAATACATTACAATCTAGTCAAATACAGGACTAATAAGTAATTTATATTTCACTTAAACTAATAAATAAAGATAGTAAACTCAGAATTCACCCAGTGGCAATTTGTCTATTATCTATTAAGACGAAGACACTTTTACCATATGTTCTTTTTTTTTCAGTGTCACCGGCACTATTTAGTTTAATCATACACTAACACTATACTAGTTCAAATGCTTTGATATCTGCGTAGTCAAGGAGCAGAATAGCTTCGACTATTTACAGACTATTATGAAAAAATGCAAATATAAAAAGGAATTTACATCAAATAAATAAATTAGTACACCGCAAACACTAAATTATTATAATTAATGTACAAACATAATATCTCTTTGCAATATACTAAAATAAGCAGTGTAAAGGTCGTCACTCCGGTGGACTGGCAAAACTTGAATGCTACTAGCAACAAATCACAACACGAACAATGCCAACGCGCGGGATATTACCCGCTCAGTAATGATTCATTTGGTGATTGGATAATTTTCTGGCAACTTGGAAGCGAGGAGAAATTTTTTTATTGGTTTAGTAGCAGTAGAGTTCCTTGTGAAAGAGTTCGTCGCTGCCAAGCAGTAATGTGAACATTACTGCGTTCCGGTTTCGAAGGGCAGGGGTGCTGGTGAAATTACAGGCACATGGGACTTGTCAACTAATGTCTCAGGGTGTCGGGCACAGTGGCAGTGCCCCTTAGACCTTTGTGATTAAAAGCTCTGAGTGGCACTGTAACTGTTAGCCGCTCACGCGATACATGCAGCCGCATACCACACCTAGAGGTGCCAGTGATGATTTTATACCGATTTATCGGATATCGAAGTTATAACAGATAAAAGAACTAATATTAATTGCTATTTCGGTAACTACTCTATCAAACCATAAAGTTTTCAATGCCTGGGTCTGGTATTTAAAAAAAATAAACAACTTTAAAAATACGTCACGACAATCGTGTATGTTATTGTTTGGGCTGGTGATTTCGGTGTTTATTTATTAAAAACATACCGTAAGTAGCGTTTTTTAAATTTACCCTGAATATAAATGTTTATAAATTATACTTTAAGGAGTAATTTCATGGTAAACGCTAGAACTACTCAAACGGAATATTGTCATATTTATCCAAGTACACCAAAAATTTCATTAGTGCTTTTAAGGGCAGGATTTACAGTGTATTACTGCATTTTATTTGAGATGTTTTTGTTGGTAGCACGGAGGGTATTTATTTAGCAATGCAGAATAATAATTTTTATTTATAAAAACTTGTTTTTAAACTGAATCCTTTTCTAATTTGCGAAACCAAATAGCCGCCATTTTGCGGTAGGAGGAGCGCATCGCGTGAGCGGATATGAAGAGGCATGTTGCTTACAAAACACACTCTCAGTGTGTTGCAATCCCTTGAAATGCAGCTTGTCTTTAAAATTGCATCAATCCTGCAGGGTAAAATTAATCATAAATTCCGTAAGCATATTTAATAGGCAATGTTGCTACTATGCAAATAAATATTTGCATGAATTATCTATTAAAATACGATTAGAGAATGTCCAGGGTACTAGATGTTGCGACCTTTTTTGAAAACGACTTGCTTTGGCTGGCAGCTGACAGACTGGTCTACTCCTATTGAGAGTGTCCTTTTGTTTAGCTAGCTGATTATATCACTTGCTACCAGGGATGTGACGAGGTGTAGTAAAGAGAGCCTCAACCTTCGCTTCCTGCTTTTTTTGGGGATATTATAGAGCATAGGTTGCCAAACTTTTTAGCTCACCGCCCACTTAGGCAAGACAAAACAAAATTTCAATGCCCACCACTACAAAAAATAATAAAAAAACTCGTATTTTTTTACATTAACTTAACACAACAAATCACAAGGCAGAAAAATATATATTTTTGTAGTGTAGTTTATATAGATAATTCAGATTATTTTTCTCAAATGCGGTAGCAGCCCCTGGATTGCATCAATGCTCCCCAATTGGAAAGGACTCTTCAACGCCCACTGAGGGGCGGTAAGGACCATGTCATAGATAATACTGATGATCTACGATCTTAATGTTTCCATACACGTACATTAGTAAGCTTCGTGCAGCCAATAGCTTCTCATGATCTTTGGCAAATAATAATAATAGTGTCAGACAACCACAGTTACCTGGTCTTATACTAGAAAATTCTCTGGTCTGTGAGTACCCGAAGAACGAAATTAACTCCCAAGCACTATCCAGCCTAAATTTGGTCCACCTACCCGTGATAGACCCTATACTACACTATTTATTTGAGCTTGTGGTCGTCTCTCGAGAATTCAGCTTTCTCGTCTATTATCAGTGATGCCAGATACTTAATTTGCCCATTATCACTTAAACTTTATGTAGTAAATTATAAAAAAGTCGACCTCAAAAGTTCGTGGACTTACATCTATTTGTTAAAGGAAAGTACGCGACACCGGATTCTTTCCTCCTAGAGGTGGAACATTTTCTTCAAATTTAAATGTGGTCAATACTGAGGTACCCTTTTTTCAACAATAAAGAATCGTAAAAATCGGTAAATCGTACAAATGACGGAGTAACCGTATAATACATACAAAAAAACAGTGGAATTGAACAATTAAAAACACAATTAAAAAGCTACAGCTAAGATAGTTATAATTAATTTTTTATTGAATTGATATTCAATTATTTTTTGTGAAATTACTCCACTAGTTTGCTATAATTATTAATACAAAGATCGAACACTCAGAAAAAATTCCTTCGATCCGGTCGGATTCGAACGCCAAAAAATTGTTGAGACTCCCGAAATTTTCGAGATTCCCGAGATTAAAACAACACCATACAACACTAGTTCATGACTATAATTTTATATAGTACCAAGGGACGGGACGAACCAAGCCAAGGTGGTGGTAAGCGACACGTCAGTTTATGACCCAGCAGCTTGCACTGTTGGCACTAGACGAGGGAATTTCGTAGTTAGAGTTTCGTATTAGATCGAACATGCTAATATTTTACACCATTCTTGCTCTATTTTTGATTTTTGACTTCAGTGCATATAAAGTTAAATTTATACAATAGCATAAACAAACATGTTTACAATTGTGAAAACGCTGGTTACATAAAAGTTAACAGTAACTAAAATAAATGAGTATAATTAAATTTTTATTGAATTGATATTCAATTATTTTTTTGTGAAATTACTCCACTAGTTTGTTATAATTATTAATACAAAGATCGAACACTCAGAAAAAATTCCTTCGATCCGGTCGGATTCGAAGCGACGTCTTCTTGCATACCGTGCCAGACGCTATACCAACTAAGCCACGGAACGAACCAACGGACCTCACGAACTTCTCTATGTGCTTGCGTCGTGTCTTTGTATTTGGTCTTTCAACGACTTTTTAGTCGTAGCGCCATCTATGAGAAATCTATGACAGATTTATCACCCAGTTAGTACCTTTACAGCTAACACTTTCGACCGGATCGAAGGAATTTTTTCTGAGTGTTTTTTCTGAGTGTTCGATCTTTGTATTAATAATTATAATAAGCTAGTTTTAGTTAATATTCAAGATCAACCAAATCATATACGCAAAATGCTTGTCAAATAGCCATTATAAGCATTTTCATCTGTATGTCCAGAACTGTAACATTATTATTGGCGAATTCTAGTTTTAGTTAATGGCTGCCAGCATCGCCTGATAAATATTTCCCATCAATTACTATTTGTATTTGTAGTGCCGAACGGGTCGCAGACCTTTGTCAATTATGCGCGGGAGTTGCACGCGCACGCGCGGCGATGTGCAAACGACACGACGCCCGCGGCGACGCGGGGACGGACGGAGACAATCCTTTTTGTTAAAACTCTTCAAATTATTACTATAACTCTTTACTCATAAATACAGGATGTCTAGTCTGTGTTTTGACTTACAATATTGAGCTATATGTATACATACATTATTCGATGCGACCTCATTCATCGTCATCCCACCATTTTATCGTTCTTTTCTCTGGCTCCTGACCACTTTCTTTTGAAATTATGAATCGTTCTCTAATTCTTTTTCTTCGCTATTCTCACTTTGCTTAGTTCCGTCGTCACTCCCATCAAAATTCTCGGAGATGAAAGACCTTATCCTCCTGTAGTGTAAATCTAACTGCTTAAAAAGTAGCAATATATTTCATATGATTACAGGCCCTTTTGGCGTAAGTTCACTAATCATTAATAACAAATTGTACCTGTTTTTATACCTATCTGTTTTTATTACAGCCTGTTCTTCCTTTCTTCACCTTGTCCCTACTGTTATACTTCTACAACAACACTTTCTGTTCTATCTTGATCACTGTATTATATTTCATACGATCATGCATTCTTTAACCTTTTCCGTCAGTACTCACGAACAGGGGACCGATTTATATAGTTTTGATTATTAGTAGATAGATATGGACAGCACTGAAACTAATTTATGAAAAAAAATACCAACTTCCAGCGTAATTCGTTAACAAAAATCTATGAAACGTCATTCACCTAATCAACATGTCATTCCCCTGCAATGTCTCAATTCTCAAACCAGAGGAAAAAACTAAATTATCTCCATTGAACAGCTTTAAGAATATTAACTTCTGTCGACACTCTAACGGTACAGGGTGTTCTCAATTAATCTTAGCACAATCAGGCACTTAGTGTTGGCTTATTGGCTTGTCAGTCAACGTCCGAGAGTGAATTAATGAATTAGAGTGAACTTTAACATCATCCTGTAAGTGGCTAGTTTGGACGTGTAAACTGCATGGAAAGTTTTTCCTGTTATAGAACTGAGGAGTTGTACGTAGTTTCGTAATTATTTACATTGTTGCTTTTTATTAAAATTTATTGTAAGTGAAGACACGCTTCCGTGTCAAACTTTAATTTAACGTAACTTAGAAGCACGATGGTAACTCAGTGGGGGCACGATTGCTTCTGAATTGAGAGGTCGATGGCTCCAATACCTGTGGTGTACCTGCGACTTTAATTTCTAATCGAGTTCTTCGCTTTTCGCGGTTGTTACACATAGAAAACGAAACTATTTCTTTGGATCTAAATAACGTGTATTTGTATTTTCAAACAAACCAACGTTTCGGGTCCTTTCTAGATCTTGCGATCACAGCTGAGTCAAATAGAGATGGTGTAATATCTAAATTACTTCTATTTGTGAATAACAGTAAAGGAAAATTGTGAAACAAGAGTTTCGTAGAAGATTCACAGCCTTTGGAAAACGAGCAAAGTACCCAAACAGCATTGGCGGACGATGGCCGAAATCTTTTTAGCCATTAGATGGATAATTATGTTGATGACGATGGTTTTATGTTTCATAAAAATATATACGCGTATTGACCTCCATCTGACCTGATGGAATGCATTTTCACTCCCACCTTAAAAAGGTCCAAGTTGCAGTCAGAAAATACCACTCCATAGCCATTCGCTATATAAATTGCAAGCGAAATGCTTCGCGCGAATCTTTGCATCCCAACGGATGGAACCCTTTCCATCCGTTCCAAGGTTAAGGATCCTTCGTCTATTACCCCTGATAATGGAAAAGAAAAGACGGAATTAAATCATGCCATTCCATCACACACTCTCCGTGATGGTCAGATTTTTTAATCTAGTATTCATTAAGAACATTTTCAAACTAGACTTCGTTTTAATTTGGATTTATAATAACTAAATGCATGTTATATCATAAACAAACGCACACAGACCATTATCAATTTGGTTCTAGCAATAACATAAACAATGAGAATGCGTGTCGATGGGAAAATCGAGTTGGCACCGACGCGATCGATTTCTTTTATTGTCGACTTGTTTTTGTGTTTTGGACGTACCAGTACCTTGTTAAGGCCAAGGCAAATATTGGCACTATTGGGGCTAAATTTAGGTTATGCCGAATTTCAGTATCGATTCGACGAAGTACTCCTCGCTCTTCACCAAAGTAGAGCATATATCTTAACTATTTAATTGAACTATTTATTATTTTATTAAGAAACAAGTAAAAAGAAACTTAAATCTAGGCTGCTGACTATGTAACAAAAACCAGTTTTGGTTTGACCGTACACCGTCTTGGTAAATATATAACAAAAAAAAAATTATTAAAAAAGAATACAAACAAAATTAAACACACTAATGTAATTTATTTATCGTCCTATTTAGTGTGAGATGGAATTGCACGATTTCATTCTGACTTCCCCTTTCCATCGCTGACAACACGTAGGCTTGAATTCCACCCCTATTTTGTAAATATTCCAAGGATTCGCACAAAGCGCTTCCCTTCCACATATATAGAGCGAACGAGTCTCGAGTGGAATTCCCTACCTGCAGACTTATTACCTGAACACTTCAACTTGGACCTTTTCAAGGGGAGAGTGAAAAGGCATTATTTAGGTGTGCATGCTACGTCATCGACCTCATCATCAGTCCATCAGGAGATGGAGGTCAAATGCGCATTTATTTTTTAATAAAATAAAATCTACTTGTGTATTGAGAAACAACCTTTATTCCACAGTACTACCACACCGCTGACGGAAATATGAGAGATAGAAAATAAAATGGTGAATGGAGAACAATTTACGAAAGAATGAGAATGTTAAAGATGTATTTCAACTTCTTATTAATACATACATACATAAACTTCACGCCTTTTTCCCATCGGGGTAGGCAGAGACAACAGTCTTCCACTTGCTACAGTCCTGACACACATCTTTCGCCTCATCAACACGCATCAATGCTTTCATACACGCTCGTCGGTTAAGGGTACTCTTGACCTGGACCTTCTTTAGGACGGCCTCAATTTGGTCAAGATAAGTTCTCCTTGGTCGGCCCATACCAACTTGCTCGCTCACACTCGCCTTATAAATCTGTTTCGTCACTCTTCTTTCATCCATTCTCTCTACATGTCCGTGCTCCTAAAAAAAAATCTTTTCATCGAACCTATACGCATTGTACAAAAAAAAACTGGATTTAAATATATAAAAAAATATTCTAGAAATATGAATTCAATCATAAGAATTGTTCAAACAATGAGCCTATAAAACAACTATAGCATTTAAGGTATAAACCGCATAATAACTTGCTGTCGTAAAAAGTAATTACACAGACAATAAACTTGAAAACCATCTTGGCCTTAACCGGAGCGGTGTGTTTAAACATTCCTATACCTATTACCGATTCGACATCCCAATATGGGGAAATATGTACCATTGTAAATATATATACCAGTGTTTGTATCTAGCCAATTTGTCTATTGTTTAATTGCTATAAATTGCTTTTTATGACTCACGAGACGGCAAACGTACTAGTGTAGCAGAATTCTTTATATCACTTGACAAATACAGGAGAAATATTAATTATGTAAAAGGAGAAGAAAGGTGGATTTATCCATTGACTTACAAATAAATGAACGACGGGTCTAATACAAAAACCACGAAAAAAATGTCCCAAGTCAACCTATTTAAACGTAGTGACATGTAAAGGAATATGAAAAAGCTAAAACGTTGAATTTAAATTGTAATGTCATCGCAGTACTGTCTAATTGTGCTTACTTCGCTGTCAGTCGAACAAACGAAGACTAAAGCGTGAATGACGCTCTGTATACGATTTTAACGCCCTATAAATTCGGACACTTTTTAGCGCGGACCCGACGTTCATATAATTGTAAGTCAATGGATTTATCTTTAAAAGGGACCTTTTCCAGCTAATATTGGATTAGCAATCAAAGCAAAAGTAATAAGCAGGCAACAGCGTGCAATATTTCTTTTACAATACCAAGTGACAGGACGAAGAAGTCGTGCGCCTATCCATGGCAGTTGCCACTCAGAGCTTTAAATTGCAAAGACCTTAGGGGTTGCCACTGCGCCTGTCACCCTGAAAAATAAGTTGCCATACGAATGAGCAGTAGAGTTTAATCAGAATCACACTTTCAGTTTGCTTACATTTTACATTTACATTTACATTTATTTCAATACGACTTAATCTAATACAATTATAATGAAAACAATGTAATTGAAGATAAAATATTAAAATAAACAGTAATAAACAAAACAAAAAAAATCTAAATTATATAAAATAATCATGGTAAAATTAAACATTATAATCTTAGTGCCTAATAGTGCAATTGCGATGCCTAAACTAAGTACATGTGTACCTGTATTTTAGGCATAATAGTGCATTTTTCATAAAAAAGCTTAAAAAAAAAAGATTTTATAAATTTAACAAATAAAAGATAAGTAGTTATAAGTAGTTATACTTTATAAAAGATAAGTAGTTAAACATTACTTATTATATAAATATAAATTATGAAATAACTTCCAACAAGTCCTCCTACTAAATAAAGATGTCCTATTCTATGTCCTACGAAATAAAGATGTTTTTTTTTATAAAACCAAGTGTCGAGACGAACGAGTCGCGCGCCTGGTGGTAAGCCACTCAGAGCTGAGCTTGACAAGTCCCATGTGCTTGTAATTTCAATCCGAAACGCAGTAATGTTCACATTAAGTGCTTGGCGGCAGAAATAGGCAAGGTGGCAATACTTCCCAGGACGAACTCTTTCACAAGGAGTTCTACTGCTAATAAAACTTGATCTTTGCGATTTAAAGATAGAAAGAGGGGAAAATATTTCTAATAGATAAATACAAAATCACTAATACTTACTTACTTATTACAAAAACATGTAACATATTTTAATATACAATAAATAGCGTCCGATTTTAATGATTCTTTTTGTTTTTATCTTCTTGGAAAGAGAGTATCTCATCAGTGATCCCATTTAAATTTGAAAAAAATATTTCACCTCTAACCGGTTTTTTTAGTACTATAGACTAGGAATTATGATTTGTATTAGTACTGGCTGAATGAATGTAGATTTGTATTTAGAATTACATAAAAAAATAGTATTGTAAAAAAAGAATATCTTGGTAGGAAATGATAATATTTTTCCGGATTTAAATCGCGTATATTTGTTTTTTCAAACAAACCGACGTTTCGGGCCTTTTACAGGTCCTATGGTCACGGTTGACCATGGGACCCGAAACGTCGGTTTGTTTGAAAAAACAATAGTTTCATTTCCTATGTGTAACAATCGCGAAAACCTAAGAACTCGAAATATCTTGGTAGTTCTGGACAACGTTATCAAATTGAATACACGTAGTAAAGTTTTATTTATGAATACAATCCTCGTTTCTCATTGAAATATGCCTCTCGCTACGCTAACCCACGGCTGCGACCCTTACAGTACTCTGTACTGAGGTTATTTTACACGATACGTTTTAACGATTTAGTTACTTCCATAGTATAATGTCCTACGGGATTCTCATGTGGGGTAAAGCGGCAGATATTCAAACTATATTTGCATTGCAAAAACGAGCGATTATAAGGAGACTGGTATCATGACTGTGGCATCATACTACATTTACTAAAATATTTTATATGCCCGTAATAATATACATAATTTCAATAAGAAAGAAGATATCCATAATATTAACCTTAGAGCTAATTACAAACTCATGGTACCACGATTTCGTTTAACCATGGTAAACGACTCTTTTATGGGGACCTGTACACGTTTTTACAATAATATTCCGGAGCATATATTAAGATTATCATTTCCTAAGTTTAAAAACCACATTAAAAATATTTTGATCGAAAAGTCATATTACAAAATTGAAGACTACGTGTTAGATAAAGATATATGGAAAGACGATACGGCTCCAGAATCCACACAAATTTGATTCAAAGTGTATTCCATAGCATTTAAGTTTATTTGAAAAGAGCAATCCCTAAAGTTTCTTGCTCGTTCTTCGCAGGGAAGTCAGCATAAAGAACGAGCAGTAGCTTAAATGTGACGTTTTCAAGTGTAAATTTATTTTACCTATGGAATAAATGATCTTTGACTTTGACTTTGATTTTTTTTTACCTTACATTTACATTAGCAGATCGTTTATATACACAGCAAAGAATATTACTTTTCCATTGAACCCAATTACGCTGGTAACATTGAAAAAAAAAATACAATAAGGAGACAACCGTTGATATTTGAAAACAATAACAATTTTACCACATGTACACATGTCTGTGGGACAAAAAGGTCTCCACGATAAAATCAGCAATTACATGTAACAATAAAAAAAAATTTTAATTTCAACAATTTGGTTCCCATGACATCATACAAATGTCGTGTTTCAAATTATTTCCCCACATAATAGGTGGAACAAAATTGGTAATCCGACTGTTTGTGTAAGTTAAGTGGTTATTATCTTCGCTTTTAAATGAAGTTATGTAAGGTGACTGTAATGAAAGTGTTTAATTTTCAAATACTTTTTTATCAAATGCTATTGAAAATTGAATATATTTTTTTTATCTGGACTAATGATTCCCAAACTGGACTATATCGGCCCCCAAAAATAGGGGGTCTACGTGACGGGACGAATACGTCGTGCAACTGGTGGTAAGGGACACGCCAGTCCATAGCAGTTGTAGTGCCTCTCAGAGCTTTAAGTCTCAACGATCTGTGCGGCACTATCTCGGCCCCCAAAAATAGGGGGTCTATGTGACGGGACGAATAAATCGTGCACCTGTTGGTAAGGGACACGCCTGTCCATAGCAGTGTAGTGCCTCTCAGAGCTTTAAGTCTCAACGATCTGTGCGGCACTGCCACTGCGCCCATCACTCACAGTAATTTCACCAGAATCCTTACCCTTCACAACCGGAATGCAGTAACACTCACGTTACTGCTTAACGGCAGAAGTGGGTAAGCTGGCAGTATTTTACAATGGAATAGTCCACATTACGCTGGTTATTGTACCTCTGCGTAAATACATAATAATTTCTTATAATAGACATATCAATTATCTATGAATTCCTTAAACATTTTACAACAAACAATCATTAAATCGGATGTCTTATTTGTCGGATCTAATCAGATAAATGTGTAAATTTTACCATCAATTTTTTTTTATTATTTATCACTGAGACTATGTGTTATCTGTCAAACACACATTTGAAGTTGATCAATTTGTAAAACAAATCAATCAATAAGGAAGACGGGGGGTCCAAGCAAAACGGAAATTATTAGCAGGTGGTCTACGAGTCAAAAAACTTTAGGAACCTCTGATCTAAGTAATGGGAAAATAACGTTAATTGTAATTACGCAGCAATGCCAAAATGCAAACTAATAGCAAAAATAAAATATTGGACAAGTACGTTCATTTTAATCGATCAAAAAACCCTATCTCATAATTTAACAAAATCAGCGGCCTTGGCGTAACACTTACAAGGTATTTAGAAGACCTTTTATACAGGACTGACCGTAAAATGGACCGGTTTACGAATTCAACATTAATTACAATTTTTTTATGCTATTCTTTTTAAATTACGTAAGTCTCATCTTAACGAACTGTCATGAGTTTTGTTACATTTTAATTAATCTGGTAAAATTTTTATGTTGTTTTTTTTAACTGGGATGTTATAGTTTCTGACAGGAAAATTTACACAAATAAACACTCTTACACCAACTTCACAGTACATGTAATTAGTGTTAATAAAATAATAATAATAAAATCTCTCATTGTTGCCTCCAAAATAAAGAAACCAAAATTACAAAAAATAAAAAAAAACAACTACACTGAAGATACTAAGTAAATATTTTTGGAATTAGATTATTATATTAATAGGAGGCAAAAGAAGCCTGAGCTGGTGCTGCTCCTGTTTAGGACAGTCGTAGCGCTGGTTTTCAGTCACCCCCTTCTTCCTAATACGGAATGCGGGACAGGAGTAGTATCAGGGCAGGGCTATAATGTTATAAATATTGATATTTTGATCTAATACAAAGTGCAAATATAATTTTTTTGATGCAAATGTGTGTTGGCGTGTATATGTGCGTGCTTGTGTGTGTGTGTGTGATGACTGATCCCATGACTTGGAGATTAGAGCATAACAAAACTTTCCGTTCCTGAGTACACTGGATTATAATTCAGATTAATTGTATGTGTGTGTGAAGAAAACCTTCAATGGCAAGAATTTCTGGCTAGCGTGTTTCAGGTTTTCTTCAGCAAGCTGCTTCTTGGTTAATACTGATTTATATTATATTTAAAGGTGTCTGCAGTGTTAAGAAGAATAGTAACAGTAGAGATTCTTGTGAAAATGTTCGTCCAGGGAAGTACTGCCACCTTACCTGTTTCTGCCGCCAAGCAGTGATTTCAACTGTATTGCAATAAGGGCAATATTGTAATAAGGGTACTGATGAATTATAGGCACATGGGACTTGTCGACTGACGTCTCAGGGTGATGGGCGCAGTGGCAGTGCCCGTCAGAACTTTGGGATTTAAAGCTCTGAGTAGCATGTGCTACTGCTAAGAACAGGCGTGTCGCTTACCGCCGGCGCATGATTTAATCGTCCCGCCACTGAGGTAATATAAAAAAGTTGTGTATACGCTTTTATAAAAACAACCGTGTTATTGTGACATAAAAAACATTGTTATACAGTTCCTGGGCACCGGAGAGCGACTCGTTTAGATCTATCACGCTGTGTTTACGTATAATATTTTTAAGTTATTATTTATAAATGTGACAAGTCCGACTGGAGCAGTGGCTCGCTGACATCAATCGATGGTCATGACAACCAAAAGGGGTGCACGAAGGGAGCCTACACTAAGATGTACCATTGGTAAAGATGTGTGTGCTTTGGCATTATTCTCCAGCTCCACCAGTTCTGGCGTTTTTCATGAACTATAAACTTAAAACTTTCCCTCCTATTTTTAAAATGCGCGCTAAAATATTGTTTTTAATATGACCATAGATAATACAACATTAAAAAAACTTTTTGTTTATAGTTAGCTAGAGGCAAGTTGCTGGTCAATAATTATTATAGGAAATGTATTTTTCCGGATTTAATTCGCGTATATTTGTTTTTTCAAACAAACCGACGTTTCGGGCCCTTTACAGGTCCCATGGTCACGGTTGACTGAGGTGGTACAGTCTTCAACCAGTTATGTCTAATATTAATGCAAACCACCATATTTTTTCACTATAGTTACAATAGTTATTAATTAAATACCTTATTTTTAATTTTACAAAGAAAACATTCCAATTTACGCTACATTAAGTTTTACAAATTATTTTATTGAATGAATTTTTATTAAGTGTGATTTATTATTAATAGAAATTAGAATAAACTAAAACATATTAATTATTCATTTCCTATGTGTAACAATCGCGAAAACCTAAGAACTCAATAATTATTAATTTACAAAGAGAAAGTACTCTAAAGTGCTTCCTCGTGCTTCTCACGAGGACCTGCCATTGATTTACCTTTGAAATATAAAACGAATTTGAATTTGTGTTAGGAAGTATTTCCAATATCAAGTTTGTTTTCTTACAAATTACCTGTCAAAGTTATCATTATACTTATTATCAGGTATACCTATAATTATTTTAAAGTAATTTTATATTTTACAATTTTAATAGATATAACTTCCAATTTTGATCCTAACAAATTATTTACATGACAACATGAATTATGAAACTTGGAATCAAACTAAATGGTCCGGCAAAATCATAAATTACGTACGTAAATACGTGATCAAAGGGATAATTAGTCATTTAAGTTTCCTACCTTTAAACACTGGTATTACTGTTGCTTATGCATTACTCGTCTTAAATTGTATATACTTGCTGCTTACGTACCTGAAAAAAAAATAACATGAAAGAAATTGCAAATTGAAAACCAACGTTTTACGACAAATGGATCTTCATTTCTACCGTTTCTTCTCTATTTCAAAGCACTTACAGGTATTTGTTTTTCAAACAAACCAACGTTTCAGTTCCTATAAAGGTACTACGATCACAATATGGCTATAATGTGTAACTCGCATTTTTCTCTATTTATATATAGATAGTCAGAATAGAATGGTTGATTGACATAAAAAAATCATTTCAACTAAAACAATATTTTTTTATTTATTATTTTATGATTGGTATTGTACTAAGTAACGGGACGAACAGTCGTACGCCTGGTGTTAAGCGACACGCTCTAAAATCATTTTTTTAATCGCAAAGGACTTAGGGACACTGCCACTGTGCCCGTCACCCTGAGGCATAAGTTAACAAGCCCCATACGCCTGCTACTCATAACTATTTGTATAATTACTTTTCATGATATCAAATGACGAAAGCTGATGGTAAGAGACACATCTACCCATAACAGTTGCAGTGCCACCCAGAGACATACAGTTGACAAGTCTCATGTGCCGTTGATTTCTTGGCTTGATTATTTGGCAGCAAAAAATTAATGCTATATTATATTAATGAATCTTATTCCTGATTGCATGTTAGAAATGCCAATCAAACCACAAAACGGTAATGATAGAAGACTTTATACATGCTAATGAACAACAGATGGCCTTAATGTTAAGTAGCAATTTGTTTATTTTATACATACCAATTCAGGTTTGTTTGGCGGCTAAAGAAATAAGTTCTGATAATTCGTGTAATAACACAAATGAGCGTACACAAAAAATGTCACAACACAAGACGGCTACGTAAATTCGTTGAAAATATCATAACGACAAAGAAAATTGTTTCGAAAATTATTGCGTCTGCTCCCAGTTGTGTCATTAGATAGAAATTAGTAGATTGTTATTATGGCATTATGTTTCCACGTAACGATGATGTTGATTCTTTTTTTTCCATTTTTTTCCTGCGTTCGACCGACGATACAGCCGTGGGTGTAGGCCGATGATTAGATGTGTGAGAGATTGGATATCTTTTGTTATTATGTTGTGGTCTGACAACTTTTGTTTTTGGATAATAAAATAACGACACTAAAGCACGAATATTGAAAAACATGTTGACCGTTACAATACTCCGTTGGAACCACAAAGTGTATTAACATATAGTTTAAGTAAATTCATAATCAACGTCATTCCTGGGTTCATCAGAAATTTCAGTAGAAAACCATTATCCTGAAAAACGTATTGTAATGACTCTGTACAACATTATCATAGTAGTTGGTAACATTTTCCAATGAAGGTAAATCTTCTTCAACATGCAGGTATCATCAACATTTTTCCTTCATCGTTAGCGAAAGGCATTGCTAATCACTTACGAATTTACGTAACTTAGAAATTAAAATCATGCCGAGAGATTTGAGCTTCTCAAAATTGAGAAGAAACCGTTTGCCCAGAGACTATCTTCGCAGTTTAATAACAAGCTAACAATTCTTTGTCTCGTGTTGTGTTTTCCTGTAAGAAAACAAAAAATCCTCAACCCAAATAGAGCTCCCAAAAACAACGACTAGACAAAAATGGCGTCCGTATATTTTTTCAAAGTCATTACCGTCCTGTTTTTTTCGAGCGTTATTATCCGTCAAATCCCCTGGTAATGATATGAAACCAAATTACAAGGCCCGAGGTACGGGGGCCTATTAACATACGTAGCCAAGTGCGAGTATCATTTCGGGTTTTAGGGTAAATTATAGTGAAGCAAGTTAGGTCTTATATTTTTAAGATTTTATTTTAATATCTTAAATAATAAACGTAGATACTGTTGAAGTTTTTTGGTCGGTAGAACGTGTAGATTGAAACTGGTAGTAAGCGACAAGCAGAGAGATTTCAATCGCAAATATCAGAGAAGAACTATTAGTGTACCTATTACCCTGAGACATAAAACTGACAAGTACACTTGCCTTTCAAAACCGAAACGCAGTAATGCCGAAACAGGTGTGGTAGATCTTTCATATAGCGTCTAAATTAAAAAAAAAAACAAAGGAAAAGAGTGTGCCATGAGAGACGGCAGGGTAATAAGAGCATTTTTCACTATGGCCGCAAACTTCTAAGGCTATTACTTTGGATATTATCGGACTGTACAGCTGCCAAAATGTCCTACCTCAGATAGAACACATCTAATAAGGCTTCGAGAAATCTAACAAGAATAAATGGTACATATGTATAAAGGCCAGTGTTACTATAGCTATAATAATATATACTCTATAATAAATATTAATAAATACTCTTCTATAGTGTCAGACAACCACTGATCTCCAACTAGGAAATTCCAACATTTCAACAAAAACTCCGGGGCACTATAACCAGTAGACCAAGAGCAGAACTAACATGGAAAAGTACAGTTCCCAAATTGGTCCTTCCTCCTTATTGTACGCCCACAATGTAAATTGTTACTGAGTTCTCGGAAAACTTTTGAACCAACCCTAAACCGTTCTCTTGCACTTACTATAAACTTATTACTACAACACTTTGTAGTAATAAGTTCTACAGTAATAAGTTAAGACCATTCCGGAATTCAATGTTCCAATCCAGAGCAAATGCCTAAGTAAAAATTTTACAATTTGTTTATAATAAACGGTACTTTCCAAATTTTACAATACCATCATCATGTATTGATTGTTATCAACAAAATTTGCTTATATTTTGTTATATTAAATTAAATTTTAATAGTACTGCTACATTACCGCCAAGCAGTGATGTAAGCATTACTGTGTTCCGATTTTGAAGGGTAAGGGTGCTGGTGAAATTACAGGCAGATGAGACTTGTCAACTTATCTCTCAGGGTGACGGGCGCAGTGACAGTGCCCCTCAGATCTTTGCGATCTTTGGCACTGCAACTGTTACGGACAGGCGTGTATCTTACTATCAGGCGCACGACTTGTTCGTCCCGTCACTTCATATTGTAAAAAAATAATTCGGGACACTACCCAGAACACCCAAAACAGATCTAATTTAGAAAATTCAGTTTTCATCACAGAGCTAACCGTTTAACTACCAAGTTCAACCTATACATTAGAATAGTCACTTTTGAACTCTAAAACACCTGAAGAGTGATTCTACAGGCTTTGTGCTAGCCATTAACTTTGATTTTTGGTACAGATTGTAAAGAAAATCTGATTTTCAAATCATAGCTACAAAAGTGATCACATAGTTCATTACCGTTGTAAAAAAAATTCTCGAGTCAAGCACGACCAACATTTTTCCATTGGCCGGTATTTTTAATTTTGAACCACAGTTTGTATGAACCGTGACTGATTCCCATTGTTAAGTTTAAATAGACAGTACATAAGGTTTAAAACAGTTCTAAGAATGAAAAAAGTTTTAACAGAAATTAGTTTTAGAACAGTTGTAGTCAACTTTTCGAAACCGTTGAAGTCGGTTAAAAAGTAGGATGTTCTTAATTCGAATGTAGTTTTTTTTTTCCAATGTAACTCCGACATTTCTGATTTTGATGATTCTTTCTTTGTTGAAAAGGGGATACCTCAGTAGTAGCCCCGTCTAAATTTCCGATTTCTATAAAACTTGGCAAATAGATGTCATTCCACGAACTTTAACGTTGGTTTTTTTTTTATAAATAGTAATAGTAACTGTGAATGATCGCATTCTTTTTAAAATATTTACTACCGTGATGAGTTAAACTCTTTAGAACGCTATCACGTTGGGCGCTCTCTAGCTCATTTATCAACGAACATCGTCAGTCATTACTCAAACTTTTATTGCCCATGGCATGTAAAAAGACAAATTAGAAGGAGAAAAAAATAAACAGGGGAAATGAAAAGGCCAGGGGAATTATGATTTAAAGCGTAAATGTTGTGTTCTTCGTAGTTACTATTATGTAATTGGTAAAGGTTAAGTAATAAGGTATTTAGTTTAGTTCCGCGAGCTTAAAATAGATATTAAAAACTAAAACACAAAATTTTCATAAAGACTTATAACGTCAAAATGTTTGAAAAGTTTTGACATATACGAGGGAGGGCATTTCCAAAGCATAATTCCCTTCGTCCAAAGTAAAATAAAACAAATGACTACAAAACACAAAACAAATCATTTGTTTATGCCACAGAATTCAGACGATTCCATCAAAATCGACAAGTTTTTTATTCATTTTCGGTCCAAAATTAGAATTGCTCGCGAGATACCGACAATGACACAGGCCGACCTATAATTACCCCTCCCCTCTCACCCGAAATTACCCTACCCGCCATTAACCACTATCCCAAGCCATATAAAAACCTCTGACCAAAGAAAAAAGTCATATCTCGACTTTACGACCAATAGCGAACATTCGAAACTCAAACGAAATACATCTTTAAATCTTTTGAAAATGGAATTGTTTTTGATTGGTTGCCCGTTATGATTCACGGCACGAATCATCATGGCATGACGCAACGATTTTAAAACAAAGTACCCAGTGGAGTCTAGATTTTAATATGTATTTAATACTATGAGGCCATTGGCGTAGGCTGGTTCTTGCCACAGATATTAATAAGATCAAAATTATAGATGTAAAAACAATACCTACTGTACTACTGCGGAAATTCTAGCCAAAAAATATACCACTTATCATACTTGTTTGTTTAATATGGTTTATGATTAGAATCCTAATGATGCTTTAAAATTATAGTCATTTCAACAGTAATAAAACCAGAAAAATAAAACCTGACAAATAATTTGCAACCAAATTTATATCATCAATGATTTTAACTTCGCTTAATGAATATCACCCAATGTTTACTTTTAAGTGAAACCAATTCAACCAGACCACTATTTCAGATAATAAAACTAAAGTAAGCCGTTAATAGTTTCATAAAGTTTTTTTTAATAAAATCTCAATAAGAAAGAGGAGTATAATTTTTACAGCCCCTAATACACAGCTTGCCCGTTGATGGCAGGACATTTTGATGGGTTTGATGTTAATAAGCGATTATTATAGTGTTTTCCTTGTTTCTTTTGCTTTTCTAATAATACTTTCGCAAATCTTTATTCATTTTTATTATTATGTTTTACTAGAGTTCTTTCATTTCTTTTTTTTTTTACAGTGACAACTGTCTTAATTGACGCTTTGTCTGTGCCGTCTGCTTATTCAATTCGAATCCACGTAATTTTTTTCAAGTTATTTGATGTATTGCATGTGATGGCAACACGGCTTCAGTGGTACTATCACTTTTTTTCTGGACTGTACAAAACCTACAGTTATATAAAACTTATTTTCATACTTTGATTCTGATTTTGATTACGTCAAAATTGTCATTCACGACTAATAATATTATTATAAAGAACGATATAGCGATAATAAGTTCGAGAGCTCGTCCAGGGAAGTACTGCTACCTTACCTATTTCTGCCGCCAAATAGTAATGTGAGGATTACTGCATTGCGGTTCTGAAGGATAAGATAGGGACTTGTCAACTTATGTCTCAAAGTGACGAGAGCAGTGGCACTGCAACTGTTATTGATAGGCGTGTCGCTTATCACCAGGCGCACGACTTGTTCGTCCCGACAATTGGTATCATAAAAACAAGATCAAAAGGGTAACGCACAGCGGACACACTAATAGTAAAACGTTGTCTTCTCTTAAAAAAATAACAATGAAATTAGGCTTTTCTGAAATGAAATATTTTCGAATTTCTGCAGCCTGTGTAATTTTTAAACTACATGCTTTGATGGCAAACTTGTATACCATGACCTTTGAAGATAGTTTCCAAGCGCAGTTATAAAGTGATCATAGCCGAAAAAATATTTTTAGAAAAATTGCAAAATCAATTTTAAACAAAACAAACGTGACACGGATGCGCCATTTCATAGGTGCCAAACAACAAAATTCTTTTTATTGTGTAAGTTTATATAGTCAGTTTTTAAAAAAATTTACTTTCTTATTGAAGGTATAAAAGGCATAACAGTATAAAGGCTTAAAACAAAATAATTAACACACGTCATATTCTACAGCCGACAATCTATAATAATAAATAAATACAATTCTAATTTATTTTCCAAAATCCAGCTCAAAAATTCCCAAACCCACCTAAGCCTTAACTAGGTTTATGTCAACGTACAATAGCGCTGGCCCAATAAGGCCGTAATTGGGAATTCCAGGGAACGCCGCGAGCCGCCATTGCGCTTACTCGATACACGAACGGGAGTCTAATGCGACAAGTACACGACGCTATTTAGAGACAGAGGAATGACCGTTACAGTAGCCAGGAGAATTATTTTAATTATGAAAGGAAATAACTAATTCAACTGATTTAAAAAAAAAAATTCTTTCGCTTGCGCTTTTTGTCATGTCAAGCGGAGACGTCTATATAAAAATTATTTTGACACTCGTGTACTTTAACCTGTCAATCTGTTATAATTTCATTAACCATATTACAAAGGCGCTCTTTTTATTAATTATGTGTATCGGTAATCTATCACGGAAGGCTGTTGTGTCTTCCTACTGCAATAGGAAAAGGGCGTGACGTGTATATTAGGCATATTAGAGAAAAAAAATCTAGAAAGGCCATAAGAAAAACAAGTACCGTACAACTATGTTCTTAATATGTCTCGGCAATCTTCGGATTGACGAAGCACCCAATTACAAATTTCTGTGTCTAAAAAGATGATATAAATTAAGATTTTTCTCAAACATGCTCGGAATCTGTTCATTGCTTTCAAAAACGGACAGTTTACGGACTCGGAAAATTTGTCATATAAGGATCGTGCGACTTCTTCCCGGCCAAGGCCAAACTTTTAAATTTACCTGCTAATAATGAACAGGGAAAAGAAAACTCATACAGCCGACTGACCAATGTTCAAGAAAATCGCGGTAACATAATTTGAACTAAAGTGTTTTGGTATACTTTTGGTTTTTCGTCTTTTTTTTGTATTTTGGTCGCGAAAATGTGTCCTAATGAGAAGAGCGATAACGAAAATACAGGAATAGATACACATTCAAACGCATTACCAGAAGTTGCCTATAAATGTGCCTGAAAAAACAATAAAACGTTCTTTATGCAATAAATTTGATATTAATTAATATTTTTTTTTTACTTCGTCTACTATACATCTCCCTCTCTTTAGTCTTTTATTATTTCCTCACATTGTTTGAGAAAAATGCCGTACATGCCTCGGCGGCGGGAACGGGGATTGCTTGACTCGTATTAATGCAAGGCCTCGTTGGTGCACATCTTTGTAACTCATACTCGTCCAGCAATTCCTTACTTCCCGGCCACTGCAATAATGTACTATACATAGGGCGCACTATAAGTTTCCGGAACTGGCCACTTACATAAACAATATTTAAAAAGTAATTACAACGTTTGGAAATGGATCTCTTTGGCTGTAGAATACAGTTTGTTTCATCTGAGTGTCGCTTGTTTTTACATTGTGGCGTCATTTTAGAAATTGGTTGTCTACATCACCATGGATTTAACTCGTGAAAATTTTCCTAGTATGATTTTCTACGACTTTAAGTTTAATTTAACAACTCAGCGGAGCTTTGGTTGGCTTCAAACTGCTTTTGGCGATGAAGCACCATGCAAGACGACTATTCATAGTTCGTTTGCAGAATTCAAACGCGGTCGTGTGAATCTCAGTGACGAATTTTGTTATGGTCGCCCGTCCACTGTTGTGAACAACAAAAACATCGATGCTGTGCGCCGTATGAACAAAACAGACAGGCATGTGACATGCTTACTAGATTTAACGAAGGGGGATCAAATTTGATGTGGGACATAGTAACAGGTGACAAAACATGGATTTATAGTTACGATCCCAAAATGAAGCAGCAATCGAGCGTATGGGTCTTTCGAGATGATCTGAAACCAACCAAAGTGGCGCGCATGCAAAGTGCCTCTAAGCGGATGATTGCTTCTTTTTTTAATAAAACTGGATACCGTGGCTACTGTTGCTTTGGAGAATCGTTGCACGTGAATAGTGATTGGTACACGACCATATGTTTGCCGGAAGTTATTGACAAACTCCGTAAAAATAACCATAAACGCCGTATCATCTTGCACCACGATAATGCCAGTTCTCACAAGGCCAGACGTTGAACGTTGATCTTATGAGCCATCCCGCGTACAGTCCCGACCTGACACCTTGTGACTTTTGTTTATTGCCAATAATTAAGAACAACTTACGCAGTCAACGATTTTCATCACCTGAAGAGGCTGTCGAAGGGTAAGGAAAATATATTTCAGAGATTGTCACGGAGGAGTGGCATAAATGTTTTCAAAATTGGTTCATTCGTATGAAAAAGTGCATTAACGCTAATGGAGAATATTTTGAGAGACAATAAACTAATTTCTGACCGTTTATAGTATTTTTTTCTTATTCATTCCGGAAACTTATAGTGCGCCCCGCGTATCATCTATAATAATTTGAATTCAGAGCTACTTACTTTATTGTTGTTTTGGTTTGCTCTCCATACAAACTACATACAGCTGTAAAAAGCTGTATATTCTTTTTTAACCGATTTCAAAAAGGAGGAGATTCTTACTTCGACTGCATCTTTTTGTGCGTAATAACTCCCACATTTGCAAACCGATTTCGTTGATAATAAATATTCCACATCTAAGAGTGACAAGTTAGGGAACGAATACGGTTTATTGGACTTCTCTTACTTTCCATTTGCTGATTTCCATTAAAGTTGACAAATATGTAATTGCAAAAACTTTAGAGATCGGTTTTTTTAAATTAAAAAAAAACATAATTATCTAGTGCTTATTATTATACAAGCAAGTTAAAAAATATATAAACTAAATAAAGCGTTCCAGCTCCAAACAAAAATGAGTTTTCACGTCTTTTTCCAGTTATTAAACAAATATTAATAATTACAACAAACTAAAAATATTTTTGCAGCGAGAGATCATGTTGCCGTAACAATGTTTTTAATTTGGTCACGAGTCACCATGGTCACGGGTTCAGTGACCCAATCCGTTGGAAATTGTTCCGAAATATTGGGAAAATAGCAAGAAGTCATGACATGGTAAGAAAGCAGTGTAATATTTATGACACAACAGTCTTTTCGTATAGTTTAATCACTTGGGTCGATAAACCACGTAAGAAAATTTCCCACGACCCACACTCCTACTTCCTGCATATCCGTTTTTAACCGATTTATAATAACGCATAAATACCATTTCCAATTCAAGGTATAAGAGCTTGTAAATTCCCTGCGCTTACGCAAATTCGATCTGTCACGACATCCTAGATTGTCCATAATTCGCACCCGTACCGTGACCACGGGACTCCCTATTTGGTGCTACTTAGTGGTAGTCACCAACCATTTGGTGCTATGTAATATGTGGTCTATGAGAAAGGATTTCCTTGGTGATATTATTTTCCAATGAAAAGTAATGTTTGGAATAGAAAAGTGGTGGATATTTTTAATTAAATTTGACTATAAATGTACGACTCCATAATTGCGCCCTCAAAAATTGTGTTCGTTACAACTATTTGCCAAGTTTTATTGAAATTGGTTAACGTAAAGTGGGTAATAATAAACCGGATTCAGCCCCTAATTTGTCAATCTTAGAGGAATATTTTCTTCAAATTTGAATGGTTGAGAACCTCCTCTTTTTTTGAAGTCGGTTAAAAAGCGTTAGTAGCCTAGTAGGAAAACAGTTGCTTTTCATTTGAAAGTTCTGGCTTTAACTCCTGTGAGATGCCATTTACCCAATTTTTACCTATATTATTACCTATATTAATATTTACCTATTTTGATTTCCAAGTTGTGTACATTTATGAGTGTTTACTAGGTAGCCATACGTTTTGCTAATTAAAACATCGTAAAACTTGCATGAAAAGGCCCAAAAACTCGAATTGACAAAATTTGTCGACTTTCGATACAGAATAAGGCGTCTAATTAAGCAGACCTTGGATTTAAATTTTTCTTCAATCATTTAGTTTTCCGACATTTTCTCGCGGGAAATCGTTATATATTTGCGGTGGCCATTTTGAAACTCTCCTCCGAACATGTTCAAACACAAATCCCTATTTTTTTCCTATTTGTGAGCAATTGTTTCAGACTCATACAGCCTGTATGAGTCTGCTATATTATTTAGACAACAAGGTGCATTTTACAGTAATTATTGTTATTCCGTCTTATTGTTGGACCCTTGTTTCTTCTAAGAAACGGATGTAGGCCATAGGGTTGGAGACTTCACACCTTTTCCAAGAGTTGTGAGGCTTCGACCTTTTTCCTTTACAAATGAAACTTATAAATACAAAGTCATAGGTAGGTACATGTAATCACTAGGACTCAAACCATCGACCTCACGTTTTAGAAGTGTTCTTTCTCTCACAACAAATTTTTTATTTACAAAGTTTTGTCATCTCATCGCTGATAATAGTTTATTTATTTACTTATTTCTACAGCAGTACTCAGAATGTAATAAATCATAACTGCCTCTGTGACCGAACAGTTACCATACCGGACTGCCACGCAGAGGTCCCAGGTTAGATTCCCGGGCCGGGAGAAATATTTGTATGGCCTACATTTATTTCTCTCGTGAGTTTGGGTGTAATTTGTGGTTGTCTATGTGTGTGTCCATAGCACCCGCGACACAGGAGTTTCTCTAGTGCGGGGCTATGTTAAGTATATGCGTTATTATTATTATTATTTGCTAAAAAGCTTTCCATTGGTTAGCTTTACGTGCCAAATACGGATCCAACCATTTTTCAAACAAATTTAGTGGTTTTGAGAAAGGATTTCCACGTACCGTTACACAACCACATTTATATAGCCAATTGCTATGAAGTGGGATTCCCTGTCTGCAGACTTATTCCATGAATTCTATAACATGCATTATTTAGTTTCTTTCCACCGGGTGACATGGAGGTCAATTGCGTGCTTATAATTTTTTTTATATAAAGAAAAGGTCGTTATCCCAGCTATCTATAGCCTCGATATACTCCCAGAATTCGGAATGCCGAAGTACTCAAAATGACGTAATTTTAAATTTATACGCAAAAAAACAATATGGTACACCTGCCGTACAATTGAATAGACACAAAGTATTACGCACTAAGATACTTCTTGGAAGCCTAATCGCAAAGGGAGTGTACGACCCATTGTCTAGGTGGCTGCCTGTCAAATAATTTAACTCTTTCAGTAGGTACAAGCTCAGTCCATTAAGAGAAAAGAACAGCGAGCGCTGACCGTCGATCTCCCTCGGTAATAAATAATAAACACATTTTCTTACAATAGAAAAACATAAACTGAAAAATGTAAACAAAGGCTGCGGCGGCCAAGTTAAGTTTGCTGCTGTTTCGGCCCAAAATATAAGCCAAACATTAAACTATAAGTGGTATACTTAAGTTTGTGCTCGTAAAACCTACTGGTTTTGTTCAGGTGTAGTGTAGCCGGCTTAAAATATTTTCTTGAAACTAATTTTGTTTGTTGAATAGAAAGGCCTTTACTGTACGCTCTGTAATTGGCTATAGTTCTTTGGAGAAATACGAGTTTTATGTAGGAAATGAGTCAACGCATACGGATTTTAAAGTGTTGGAATTTGAGCTTCAAATAAGCCGAAACGAGCCTATATTTTGTTATATTGTGGGCATTTGTAAGTTACATTACCGCTGTATTTATTGCTGATACTTTATTATTTATATAATCATTATTATCATAAGTGCATTATAAAGCCTTCGGAATGGCAGCAGTCTGACAACCGTCCGGTGTGGAGGGTGCTGGTCAACACCACAGTCTGTGGCTTTGATGATGAACAGACCTCGGAACTTGATCTAAAGGCGAGTCATCGGAGAAGCGGAAAGCTGTTTTGATAGATCAAATGGTTTAGGTGTTTACTATTAAATAACAGTCTTACAAAAAATATACGATACACCTAAGGACATTGTTTAAAGAATGTTCCTAATTTGTTACACGATTACATGTACTTTACTTGATCATGTAAAATCATGAAAACAGGTTAAATTAAAAGTCTAAAACAAATTATTTAAGAACAAATATCTCTCGCCAGGGCCGGTAGCTATAAAGGTATCTAACTGGGTGATACAACTTTCATAGATTTCTCATAGATAGATAGAAGGCGCTACGACTAAAAAATAGTCGTTGAAAAACCAAATACAACGACACGATAACAAGCACATAGAAAAATTCGTGAGGTCCGCTGGTTCGTTCCGTGGCTTAGTTGGTATAGCGTCTGCCACGGTATGCTAGAAGACGTCGGTTCGAATCCGGCCGGATTGTAAGATTTTTTTCATTTTCATAACAAACTAGTGGAGTAATTTCACAAAAAATAATTGAATATAAATTCAATAAAAAATTTCAAAACGAAGACATTTTCGGATACGGAGATAAAACCGGGGCGCAGCCATGCTAACTCACGTTATTGATTGGAGGCAGAAATAGGTAAGATTCCTAATATCTCCCGTTGGCGTAATGTGTTATACTTAAATAGCTGTTCTCTATTGTCATTGTAATTTCTAATAAAGAACATTTCTTTATTTAATCAATTTATTAATTTATTCAGTATAGAATTTGTCGCCTGGTTAAATAAGTTCGGAACGTACATGAGTTTAAGCCCATGAAACCATTCAAAGTATTTAGGCAAGAGATTGGGAAGCATTCTTCACTCTGCTTCCCCATACGGCTATACGCAAAAGTATACTTAGATGTAAGCATAAGTTAGTTCGTGTAAGATTTTTTTACTTTTTATTAATTTTATAATGCACTCGTAATTATTCTAATATTCGAGGCAAGGAATAGAGGCTGCATGACAGACACCGCCAAAGAGCACTACCGCTTGATTCAAGAGTCTATCCCTTGCAAGCCATGGCTTAGCAAAATAAAATGTTACAAAAAAACTACCTCTACTATTTATATGCTATGACTTGGTCACGTGACAACTCCAGCGCACCTATTAAAACTTAAAATTGTACCTGACCCTGCATGCTCATGCGGGGCCTATATAAACCATATTTTCTTCTCCTGCCCCTCAATTGACCACGATATTTTCATATCCGAACTCCTAGCAATCATTGTCCCATTCCCCACCTCCATAACTAGTTTATTGTACTCATATAACAAAGGTATTTATATATTAATGTACTGACCTTATTTATCGAAAATAATAATATCAGGCTTTAATGCGTATGCCAATTTATAATAGCTACCAGCTTGCCGTACCTAGTATATCCATTTTCATCTAAATTCCGTACCTCTTCCATAATCTGCAATTCTGCTTGCCCTTTCATTGGCTAAATGCGAGGGCAAAGCGATTAATATTAAAAAAATTATATCTCATCATTTTTTTTATAATAACACGTACTCGTACTTAATTGGCTAAATAAAGACTAACTTTATGTTAAACCTTTTTAACTTACGTTTTCGTGCATATTTACATATTTTTTTTAAATCTTTTAACCAAACTATGTTGTTAATAATAGTTATTATTATTAGTCGCATAGAGTTTAAGGGTAATTTTCAGGTAAGTTTTTGTACTCAATTTTGGTGACAATTTCTTTTTATTTAAATATTTATATTCTATGCATAATCGTGAATTATTATTTAATATTCGAGTGTGGTAACCTGAAATATTCTTTAATATTTCACGATAATATATTCGAGTAATTAAATAATAAAAATTGTCACCAAAAATGAGTACAAAAAACTTGCCTGAAAATTCCTGAATTGGAATCTAAAGTGTGAAGTTATAGACGTGCAGTGTGCATGAGCGTACATAAAGTTTGTATTCATAATGGATAATTAAAAATCAACATTCAATTTTAAAAGTCGAGTAATTAATAATATATTTCACATTAAAACTCTTTATTTCGCAAATTTCGATAACCGTTCTCATGTTGACATTTAACTGAGCTGTTAAATATCTCTAAATGTCCTCGAATTTAATTTATAATCGCTATAAAAAATGAGTAAAAGCGTCAAAAGGTGCGTTGAACTCTTCCATTCTAATAATAATAACGCAATAATGTCTATACTAAAAAGATATGACGCATACGAATCGGATATTCCAATCGCACCCTTAGTGGAATAAGGCCATATCTGCGAAATACCAACTTTCCAGTATAGAGAAAATTCGTCTAGAGAAGTACTGTCTTACCTTACCTATTTCTACCACCAAGCGATAATGTGAGCTTTACAGGCTTCCGGTTTTGAAGAGTAAGCTAGTTTACTTTCGTTCCAAATCCGAGTTTGTGCACTAAATCCGATACGTTTATCCCTTGTACACCTAGACATAAAATTATTCCTGTGACATTTCGGATCGTCATTTGTCCGATTCGGAGCTGCTTTCTAAGCGCGTTTGTCCCATCCGTATTTGTTCTCGGACCGACTTCAGATGTCGCTTGTGTACTATGTCCAACACGAATCCGAGAAAATGCGATTACAACTAACCATTTGTCCTTTCAATCTCAGTCAACTTTTGACATTGTTAATACATATGAAGAAGTAGAAGGAATAAAAGTTTTGGGTACACCTTCTCTTGTGGAACTGACTTTTCAGAGATCCATTTGAAAATAATTACGTTGAACTTATACAAGATATCAAGATATTTATTTGTAGTTATTAGTGTAGGGTTAGGACGACAGGGCGCGACTGGCGCGAGAGTGATATAAAGTGCGATATTTTGCTCTCGCGCTAGTTGCGCTTTGTCGTGCTAGCCCTACAGAAAGCGTGTATCCACTTTCAATTTCGTTTTATATGTAGTCAAAATCTAGTTTTTTTCTTGCTGATTAAATAAACTCTACTGCTCATTTGTAAGGCAGATTCCCTTGACAAGAATGAGCAAGAAACTGTAGGGGTCGCTCTTGAAAATATATATTTGAATAAGTTTATTATTACAATATTTAATTTAAACATCTTAGATCGAGAATACCTGAAAGAGTTAAACGGGTTTCTACCAAGGATTTTTGACATCCAAGCACGCAGATGTCGTATAATAACCTTTAGTAGAAAGTGTTTGTTTCATAATAGTTTTAAACCTCGTAAATGGCAATTTTTTTATATCAATCGGAATCATATTATAGAAGCGTATACATTGCCCCTTAAATAAACTTGTGACTTTATGATGACGACTGTCAAAAACAGCTAGTTTATTTTTATTCCTCGTTATTAATGTTATGTCTGTCACTGTTTTTTATTAAAAAAATTATATTTTTCTTAATATAAATAACATTTTCATAAATGAACTGCGACGTTCATCTCTCCGCTCCTTGTTCGTCCTGTCACTTGATATCATATCATTAATTTGAAACTAGGTAACAGTAGATTATCTACGATATTTATTTACTTATTAATATTACCACAAATATAAAATAGAAGTCTGGAATGTAGCAGCTGGATATTACGCTGTTTATGGCGCACTGCGAATGCCAGAGCTTTCTCTGTGAAAGACGCGTTAAATAAATCAGGAGTTAGAAATACTAGAAACATTACAACCATTCCGCAGGCACAGATTAAAAACCCCACATAATGGCATCATTTCCTCAGTTTTTGTCAGTCAATCACGTCGCGGCGCGGGCGCAGGCAATTTGTCAGTGCGGTTGGCGGGAAAAAATTAACGGTTATTTTGAATTGCGCTTAGAACGGCTGGCTTTTGTTTTTTTTAAAGGAAATTGGTTTCACAGAGGACTGAACGGTGAAATCGTTTGATATTAGAATGGTTGCGCGTAAACTATTTCCTGGTTTCTGAATATGGTTTTGTTGAGATTAAAAAAGCTAACTACTCGTCCTCGGTTATGTACAGTTATAAAAGGAATTTCCAAATTTTATACAGCAGTAAAATTTTACTATAACCTCAGTCCAGAGTACTAAAACAAATCGCCCTCAAAATTTACTCCGATGGATGACTAATAAACGTTAACTAAATGCTAGGAACTCGGGTATCTGGCTAGAGTGCAGCGACAGCATCCGCAACATGGGTAACCGAGTAGCGAGTGAGGTGCGCGTGCGCGAGCAGTGTAACAACAAATAATGCTTTAAATATTTTAAAATATTAATGTTGTTGAATTATTTTTATTATAATTGGATAGATCTTATTGAAGCAGTGAATTCCATAAATAATAAAAATAATTAACAAAACACTGATTTCAAATTTTTAAAAAACCGAATAACCGGGTGACCACCGTAAAAACCGGTTTTCAAAATCAATCGGTTTTTGCATGCCCTAGTTCCCATCCCCATTCGCTCTATAAATTTGTAGTAAATCTACTAACATCCATCCTTTCTACAAACCATTTTATCATACCCTATATTTTACGGCATAGTTTTCCACCCTTAGATGTGGAATATTTTCTTTAATTTTAAATGGGACCACTGCTGAGGTATCTCTTTCCAACAAAAACAGAATCACTAAAATCGGTTCACGAATGCAAGTGTTATCGCGTAACATACATACACAACACTGGAGTTTACACTTAAAATGTCATATTGTTGCTTGACTTCAAAAACGTACTGAAATTAACAAACATAATCTCAGTACAGAGTACTAAAAAAACCGACCTCAAAAATACCTGGAATTACATCTATTTGCCAAGTTTTATTGAAATATTCCCTAGTTCGCCACTGTACAGGACTTGACACAGGAGATAATAAAAATGGGTTCTCAAGTACATTGAGAATAAAACGCCTTGAATTGGAGAATAGCAAAACCAACCATTAAAATAATTGCTCCTTAAGTAAAATTTAGGCGCTATTTATAAAAATGAATGTTGATGATTTTCTTAAAGAAATGGGACCACTATGGAGGTACCCTCTTTCCAACAAAAAAGAATCGTGAAAATTTTTTTGACAAATATCGGAGTTCTATAACATCGGGTCCTTCAAACGTAGTGTGAAGAAGCATTTGGCCAGACCGGCAAAATGATAGTGACGGAGTGAAGATATTTGTGTTTTCCATCCGTTACTCTCATCTCTGGACTGTATTTGCACTTTCCATCAGGCGCGGTGCAGTCATTTTGCCGAGTCACAATAAAAAAAAAAAAAAAAAAAAAGTTATCGCGTAACACACATACAAAAAAAAATTAAAAACATACAGTCGAATTGAGAATCTCCTCCTTTTATTGAAGTCGGTTAAAAACTAAAATTAAAACTATCTCATGTCAAATCGGCCAAAGCGCGTTTGCGGCGTGCATACACGCAGATCACGCGCGCTTAGGGCGCGTGTACAATACGGCTACAATAGGCTGTTACAATTAATTATATCTATGCACAACCAGCCATTACCTGGTCTTAAACTAGGGAAATCCCTGTACTATGTGTACCAGAGCACTGGAATTCACTCTGGGGCACTTACCAGAACACTTTTTTTAATAATATCAAGTGACGGGACGAACATGTCGTGCACCTGATGATAAACTACACGCCTGTCATAACATTTGCAGAGCCACTCAGAGCTTTGAATCACAAAGATTTGAGGAGCACTGCCACTGCGCCCGTCACCCTGAAACGTAAGTTGACAATTCTCGTGTGCCTGTAATTTCACCAGCAGCACACTTACCCTTCAAAACCGGAACACAGTAATGCTGACGTTACTGCTTGGCGGCAGAAATAGGTGACAGTACTTCCCTGGACGAATTCTTTCACAAGGAGCTCTACCGCTACTACTACCAGAACCAATTTAATAAAAATCATTTTCCAAATTGATCCTCTTAGGAATCGAACCCGAAACTTCCGCATCCAGCGCCCTCAATGTAAGCCGTTAGGGTTCAACAACCATACACGTGTGTACATATGGCCGTTGGTAAGGAAAACGACATAAGTTCAAATGAAACAAAACATATGAAATGCATGACATTCGCAAAGATAGCTGCACTACAACCAATTAGCAGGTAAATCGCAACAAATTCATCAGTACAGTGTGCAGTGACATTTGGCTACAATCAGCTAGCCAATCGGCGCATACATTAGAGTTAATAAAGCGAACAAGGTGCTTTTCATTAGCGAGCTCTCGGGCCATCTAGATATGCCCCGCGCTCTTCTAGAGACCGACCGGATCACTTAAAGCCGAACCGAAATCGGAAACCGAAATCTGAGTTCATGTATTATTTTTAGAGTGGTTTTATTCAGGTCCTGTACAGCCTTCATCACTACGACCATTAATTAATTTATTGTGGTTGTCACTAATTACGAGTCGAAATGTAAAAAGCCTGTTTCTCTGATCGCAATCTGAAGCTCTCAAAAATATGGACTGATCTCTAAGAGATTTTTTATTTGGAGACTAATTTAATCAGAATTGGTCTTAGCTATGGTTCATCAAGATCTGTTCCATCGTTTAAAGGTTATTTCTCAATTAGTGTAGAGATGTTACTCATAAATTGAATATTTATTTTATTATTAATAACAAAGACAAGAACTCTTAAAAAAACTCATTCGATCCGCCTGGAATCGAACCAGCGCCCTAAGATAATCCATGCCAGATGCTCTGCCAATTAAATCATGGAACGGAAATCAACTAATTTATCAGGAAGACGGTTTTGGGCTCATTCTGAGTACAGTTTTGCAATAAATGATTATCACTAGTTTCAGGTTTCTTACCACGGTATGACTTCTTTTTATTTTCCCGATATTTCGAAACAGTTGACCGCTCCATGGTCACGGGTTGACTGGACGGCGACAGATGACAGCTTTAAGAGCAAACATATCTGTCTACCCTCTTGCGCTGTCGACGACTACTACCTTAATCGCGATTTGTTGTGGCGTTACTATTGTCACTCACTTTTTTCACACAAACCACACTCACTGTATGAAATTAGTGATAATCATTTAGTGAATAACCACGAAATCCTTAAAATCTATAGTTGTGCAATAAGACAAATAATGAACTATTTTGGTTTAAAACAGTGACATAGCGACAAAATCACTATATCTCCACAATAACCGAAATCTGAACTTGGGTGCAGCTCTAGCGGCTCCTGGAATCGCGCACAGGAGCTCTGATCGACGCTTTCTTTAGATTTTTTCTTGCTAATTAGTTTAATGAGGTGCTCCGTGGCTTCCTGGTGAGATCCACTGTTTCGGGGTTTGCTTACATCATGACCTTGCACTTTGGCATTTCAACACTGCCATTTTGGTGGCTTTTGCATAAAAACAAACTGTTTTAACTCTTGATGCACTGATGTTAGACTTTGAACACTACCTCTTCTTTGATAATGTGAATTTTCTATGACTATCAGAGCAAGGAAAAGAACTTCGTAGAACCCTGAACACCTAGATCGGAATAAAACTTGAGACATCCTTTTGTAGCCCGCAACAGGGTTAAAAACATTTGCCTTATAAGTATATTTACTTGTGATACCTATCTAACTACCAGATAATAAGCTAGGACTACCTAGATATATAAACTCATATGCTATTTATATAAAGACAAAAGTAAAAACAGAATTCTTTTCATAGCAGTGAAAGGGCACTGACTCAGCATATGTCTAAATTCCCTAAGGCGCTGGTTTTCAATCATAACCAACGAGAGAAACTAAATGTAGAAGTCATTTCTAAGCTAAGATATGAGAAACGACAAGGAGTAAAGTTATTCATTAAAATAATATATAAAATGTGTAAAGGATGGACGTTCTCTCTACCGTGGGATAATGTTACTCAACTCCAGGCAAGTCAAAACTCCAAGTTTTTGTTAGAAAAAGATTTACTACCGTCAATAACAGTTCCACCCTATATGCAAGTCCGGGCAGTTGTTCCCAAGAAGGAACTCGACTCCTGGAAAACGTTCCGCGTGACGATTATTTTCACACTATATGAGCCGTACGTTAATATCAGAAGGTTCCCAAGAAGGAACTCAACTCCTGGTAAGCCTTACTGAGCTCTCCGAACACCGCGATTCAAAATAACGCCAAATGGGCCATCTAACGAATTCTTGGTGAACTAAATGTAGACATTCTGGCTTAAGGCCGTATACATAAAGTAGGCCTGTTACAAGTGTAGATAGTAAAATAACCTAGATGTTAAATATGTAAATTACCTACTAAATAACATGTACACTTTGCTACCTTGCATTTTCAGTATTAAATGCTTGATTGATCAAAAGACTATAATGGAATTTTAAAACTGGTAACGTCGTTTCCATAAGTCCTTGTTGAAAATTTGAATTTGAATTCTAGCCTATTGAGAATATAAATGCAAGTCGATTACCTCGTTGGTCCTGATGGAGTTTTTATAGTTCACAATATCTAATTTGTAAACCGTTCATATTTTAATAACCTTTTCTGTTACGGTAAAGTAAGTAATAATGTGACACGATTATTGTTTCATATTTTTATGATGGAACACGATTAGTGTTCTATTATAAAAATATGAAACAGTTAGAACACGATTAGTGTTCTATCATAAAAATGTGTGTTTTCTTGCTTCAGTGATCAGGACAGCGAAAAATAGAAACTTGCGTAACAGAAATTTTCAAGTTTCTCTTTATTTATAGACAAAAGAATACTTCAACCAAAATTCTACAAATGGATGACAAATAGCCTAGAAATGTATAGTTTTGCGAAGTTATGTAAATACCACTGCGTAGCTGTGTAATTTATTTTTAACCGACTTCGAAAAGGGAGTAGGAGGAACCGATTTTAATGATTCTTTTTTTGTTGGAAAGAGAGTTCTTCAGCATTGGCCCCATTTAAATTTGAAGAAAATATTCCCGCTAGCAAACTACGGGATGAATCTGGACGCGCACTTTCCGTAACTGATTTAAAAAAAACTTGGCTAACAGATGGAATATCACAAACTTTTGATATCGGTTTTTTTAATACTCTGTTCTGATTATCATATCAAACGACGGGACGAACAAGTCATGGTGGTAAGTGACGCGCCTGTCCAGAGCAGAGAATACCTCTGTGACAACCACAAAAGCCAAGTTTCAAGGGGTACAGTTACTCGCTTTTTAATTAAACAGAAAGCAATACTGCCATGCTAGAAAGAAGCTTTCTGAAAATTTGTTACATAATTATACCTAAACACCGTTTTGAAAATTTTTGTTACATTATTATAACGACCTTTTTGTAAATTTGTTACGTAACTATAAACACCTTTTTGTAAATTTATTATGTAATTATAAACAAGAGGACACGGGCACAATTCAAAGTATCAAAAACTATGTACACTTGTGATGACAATTAAAAAACATACTCAACAAATGCAAGTACCGCACAGTGCACTCGCGTAGAAAATAATTAAGTTTAATTTCGCAAACCGCTCTGACCGGGTAATTGGATTGGCCGGGATAATATAAGCTTCAAACTTCTTACTCGCGTATTTGGTAGTAACATAATTTCTTGTCGAATGTTCGTTTTTCTGGAGCCGGTCTTTTTTGATACGCTCGCAGATAATGCGCCGGCGCATTCGGAATAAATACGACTACTACTTGAGTTGTACCGCTGGTACAGTGGGATAATTTAATTTTATGTACTGGGTGAAATTTTAAACAATTTTAAAATAATTTGAACACTGTTTTTAATAATTCGGTCATATATTTTTATTGTATTTTACCTTTAATGAAGTATTTTTAAGTTTTTTGACTTGAACACAAACCTTTTTAACGGCAATATTTTATTGATTTAATTAATCAGCTTCCAGCGCACGTATTCCCTCGTCTTACGATGTGGGGTCATTGAAATGAGGCGTGAAGAGGCATTTTGTAGGCTTGCGGGGTTGACACCTGGCTAGGGAAGTGATTGTATTATCACTGCATTAGGCTCCTTCACGTTTGGACTCCACTTTCCATTTTAACTGGTGGAGTGGAGTCATCTGCCTGTCACGTACGAATAACGTCTATATATTTTTTATATAATACCAAGTGACTTAAAGGAAGCTCATAAGATCTTCTGGCTCAATTCGTAGCTCAATAGATAGAGTGGTGGCCACGTTAAGGCAACAGTAGCTGATTCGAGTCCAGTCGGGTCGAAGGAATTTTAATTTAATACAATGCTACATTGGCAATATTTATATTCAATGGCGCTGAACGCTCTTTGTTGCCATCCATCTTATTTTTATGATATATAAAAATTAAATTAAAAAAAACTGTATCACTAATAATTTTTCTGACTGTTGTTACTCAGCTTAAGCTCCCGAAAGTATCCTTTTGGTAAAATTCTATACATTTTATGACATAATTTGTACATGTAGTCTAGCCTAGCTCCAATAAAACTATCACAAAACAGTCAGTTTACCTTAAAAGTACCATAATGGCGCCAGTGTCACTAATTTCTTTTTATATTCCTGCTAAAAGTATAAATGACTTATGATTATTTTTGGAAGTTTCGTTGCAAAATACAAAACGTTTTTTGAAGAGACCTAGATTAGGGTAAAAACATAAGGCTTTGGGTTGCTTCGATGTTTGGTCTTATTGTTTCACCCAATATTATTCGTTCTACTCGTGCAATGCACAAATATACGTTATGTAAGACTCGCCTTTTGTTTTCTTTTATGTCTTGGCTTGGATTCCTGTTATGGTTCCGTAAAGGTGAGACTTTATTAAATTAAGAGAAATATACTGAATACTATATCAACCGTTGAAAATAAAACAGGTTAAGTGACACTTAGGTTGAAAATAATTTATACTTAGGTATTAAAATTTAGTGCAGTGATAGCCCAGAAGAAGAACCGTTGCTTGTCAGTTGAGAGGTTATATGTATATCTATGATTTAATTTCTAAGTTACGTATGTACATTTGTGAATGTTTAGTAGTAACATTTCTAAAGAAGAATATAGTGTGAAATAAGTTTTTCTAGCCAAAACTCTCTTTTTAAATAATTTGCTAGCAGTGGAACTTCTTGTCAAAGTTGTCCAGAGAATTACTGTGTTTCTGTTTTGAAGGGAAAATGTGAATTTTACGGGCACATGGAACTTGTTAACTATATATATAACTCAGGGTGACAGACGCAGTGGCAGTGCCCGATCTTTGCGATTTAAAGCTCTGAGTGCCACTGCAGCTATAAAGGTTGATGACATTTTAAAAACAATAATAAACATAGTAAATTTAAAATAAGAAATACATTTGTAAAAAACGTATTTCTTCGTAATAAGTTTTTCTGTGCCACTGTACAGTCGGTCACATTCGTTACGGGTACAAGTTATCAAGATCGTCGAATATTCGACTTAAATTATGTTATCGGGTCGACTTGAATAAATTTTACTCAGTATTAACGATATCATTACGAGTACATTGAGTAAATTCATGTTAAACTGCCTGTGGTAGGCGGCTATTTATATCTGTTACTCATTTTATTGATTAACACATGTAAGTGCACTCTAAACGTGACAATTTATTATTGGCATTTGAATACAAAATATTTATTTCACCATATATTTTCTTAAAAGAAAACGTTTCAAGGGTTGTTGAATTCCTTTACCGAAACGTTCACAAATCTATATACCTTAGAAACTAAAGTCACAGGTACTCTATACGGATTCGAACCATCGACCTGTCAATTAATAAGCAACCCGGTCGTACTTTGCCGTCCACTAACTAAAACGCAGCTAAGTGACAAATGGTCAAATACCTAACCGTTTTAAATAGCAAAAAATAAAACACAAAATTCCCTTTTAAAAACAATTAAAATTAGTTAACGTTTTTGGCTTATCGGAACTTACCCTAACGACCACATGGCAGTTTGAAGTTTAAAAGTGTTTCTCACTCTATTTTCAAAACTAATAATATCATGCAACACCAGAGATATTTATTTATGTTTATATGTTGGATTTTTTTTTGCTGATCTAAGAGGTTAGACTTTAGGAACCGTTTGGTACATTCAAACATATTTTTTGATAATTTTGTGGATTGAATCCTGTTTGCATAACTACGTCCATTTGAAGAAAATATAGTGGCAAATTAGAAGATGAATCCGGTTTATCGGATTTCACCCACTTATTCATTAACCGATGTCAATAAAAATAGATGTAATTTCACAAACCTTTGAAGTCGGATTTTTTACAAAAGTTATAATTTTTTTACGCACGCACTCATATCCTAGGGAAAGCTTATGTCGCGGGTGCCATGGACATACACAGACAACCACAAATTACACCCAAACTCAAATAAATGTAGAGAAATAAATGTACGCCATACAAATATTATTTTCATTCGGCCTGGAAATCGAACCTAAGATTTTTGTGTGGCAGATCAGCATGGTCACCGTTCGGCCACGAAGGCAGTTATATTCACTTGTAACTAAGGTACGTATGTGCCAGACAATAACTTGGCCTCAAACTTGAGAATACTCTAGTACTATGAGTACCAGAACAACTGAATTCATTCTGTAGTATTACCCAGAACACCCAGACTAGAACCAATTTGGAAGCAGTAGAGTTCCTTGTGAAAGAGTCCAGGGAAGTACTGCCACTTTACCTATTTCTGCCGCTTAGCAGTAATGTAAATATTACTGTGTTCCGGTTTTGAAAGGTAAGGGTGCTGATGAAATTACAGGCACATGGGACGGGCGCATAAGATCTTTGCGATTTAAAGATGTGACTGGCACTGCAACTGTTACGGACAAGCGTGTAGCTTCAGGTGCACGCCTTGTTCGTCACGTCACTTGATATTATAAAAAAATACAAAATAATAAAAAAATGTGGAAAAGTTAATCTCCCAAATTGGTCCTACCGCTAGGCGGCTCGAAATATACTTATTAATCACAAAGACAAGATTAAATTAACCAACAATTAAATGTTTCCAAATAAGAAAACCATTTCTCACAATTAGCAATAATCTAAACATACCAAACTGAACGAAATATATGGAAATAACCTCAGAATCGCCAAACAGCAGCTCATTATCGTGCCGAAGTTAAAAATCTAAGCTACATTTACATGCTTCTCCCAAAAGCCGGCAAAAAGAAGTCTATACGAAGAGACGCATCCGTCAGTGTCAGTCCACCGGTCCATTGTGGTGTCGAAAGCCTGAACCGCCATTTCGCAAATTAAACCCGAAAACCCTGACTGTCACCGCCACATGTCTCCAAAAACGATATAGCATTGTCTTTTTAAAACTGGCAACACCGAAGCACCAATATCGCCGTATATACCAATCAGAACGTGTTCGAATTTCGGATTCATAAGTCGAAGGCGACGATCCGATTTCGAATGTTGAGAACGGGAGTTAGGACGTTTTTTGGCTTATACGACGAGTATTTATGTCTTGTACGCAGACTTTCTGTTGAACGCTTTATATTGTTACTGGGGAGAGAATTTTGGTGAATGAATTTGTAATTCAAAGTCAAGGATTTTGGGGCCTTGAAAGTGTTTTAGGATTAATATTTGTGATAATAACCAAGTAACGCCAGAAATAATAGCAACGCAATTAATTAACAAATAATATAATAAATAAATTGCCTCCGTGGACGAACGGTTCAATTCCCAGGCCGGGAAAAATATTTGTACATTTATTTCTCCCGTGAGTTAGGATGTAATTTTATATGAGTGTCTATGTGAGTGTCCATGGCACTCGCGACAAAGGGTTTCTCCAGCGCGGAAATTAACACAAACTAAAAACTTAATATAACACGTAGATACATTGTAAAAAATGTAAGTAAATTTGCATTCCTTTTACAGCTATACACAACATTTGAATAAGGTATATATACATTAAAAAAGGCTTAACTTCCTACTTAAAATGAGACTTCATGGGGGAAAAAACTTACAACAATTCTCAAAAGCTATACAACTAAGAGTCAATAACGTTTCACGTAGGATTTAAGTCGATTTATAAAAAATAAATATAAGCCGTTATTTCTTTTTTATTTTATACTACGGTTTTTTGTTACAAATGCTTAATTTTCAATTTTACTCGCCGTCTTTAGAGTACATAATTCTAGTTTAATACAAAATCCTCAAACATATATACAATTAAGGTAACAAACTACACGATTTGATGCCACCGATGACCCGGGGCTATCGCTGTTCGCTGCGGCAGTGTAAGGGCCAAGACTCTCTTTTAAGAGGCTTGTTATAACGTTTTACGTTAGTGAATGTGAGTTTCGCGGAAGCTCTTGATCCTGTATACATGATTTTTTTAGCAAATTTCTTACTCTTTCTTTTCAGTTAAACACGACGCACCTACCTAACTGTATAAAAAAGTCGTTACAATTTAAATCCACGTACAAATTTATTAAATCCGTTCTAATTTCAAAATAATTCAATCCTTAACTGATCGTTTAGAAATTTGCTTTAGTAGCATTGACTTACAAATAAATGGACGACGGGTCTAATACAAAAACCACGAAAAAAATGTCCCAAGTCAACCTATTTAAACGTAGTGACATGTAAAGGAATATGAAAAAGCTAAAACGTTGAATTTAAATTGTAATGTCATCGCAGTACTGTCTAATTTTGCTTGCTTCGCTGTCAGTCGAACAAACGAAGACTAAAGCGTGAATGACGCTCTGTATACGATTTTAACGCCCTATAAGTTCGGACACTTTTTAGCGCGGACCCGACGTCCTTATAATTGTAAGTCAATGTTTAGTAGTATCAATTATTAAGCCAACGGAAACGTATAAATGTGAAAAGTCACAGTTGACACATTACCAAAAGTCACTAATAAATTAAAAAAAAATAGTTTCCTCAGCGCTAGTTTAAAAATAAACAACGGGCGCAGTGGCAGTGCTCCTAAGATCTTTGCGATTTGAAGCTCTGAGCAGCACTGCAACTGTGGACACGCGTGTCGCGCACTTGACTGGTTCGTCTCAGCATTTTGTATCATAAAAAAGATTTAAAAAAAAAATTAAGTGTTGGAATATAGTCAAAGTCAAAGATGATTTATTCCATAGGTAAAATAAATTTACACTTGAAAACGTCACATTTAAGGTACTGCTCGTTCACTACGCTGACCTCCCTGAGAAGAACGAGCAAGAAACTCTAGGGATTGCTCTTTTCAAATAAACTTAAATGCTAAATAAACTTAAATGCTATAAGCATAAATGCTAGTATAGTGGCATATTAAATAATATTTCGTTTCAGTATAAGATAAATTCTTGAATACTTGAATAATAGAGAATGGATCCACCTATCGAATTTGAAAAGACAGAAAAAAATATTCATAAAGATGAAAATTAAAAATCAGTGCCATAGTTCGGGTAAAACCTGAAATTACCAATGCACTATTTATTTGTTTTGCTGCAGCACACTCGAGTTGTGGGTTTTTGTTACTCTAAGTAGTACCTAGTAGCTTGTTACGTATGTTGATTAAATTTGTTTCTTAACTATTTCGACGGTTTTCATTTTTCATTTCAATTTCTTTTTGTATCTGTTATTCTTCCTTGAGTGATCTATCGAAAACTCTAAGTTTATAGACGGATATGCGATCTTTACAATACTCACGTTCTGAAATCAAAAATATTCGAATAAAAAAATATAAAGAGAATCAATCACTCTAACACCCATGTAATACGTCCCAAACACAAAGCCATAACACAATTCGAAATTCAAAAATAAATTAAAAAATAAAGGTCATTCATCTTACACCCACGAGCACAAAACAGTAACCGATACCTTTTAAATTACAATAAATCTTATTGCATAGGCCATAAATATCATATTTGTTTACCACAACGTTATCAAAGCTCTGATACCATCGTATTATGGAATGTTTTGTTGATATTTTTATGAGTGTAACTTGTCATAATTCTGTTATTTCATTTAGTTCATAAGAGCCATTTTCACGTGAACTAAAAAAGTGATAACTGGTAACTTAATTGATACCTGCGTAAATGCGATATAAAATCGAAATGTTGCTCATTCGGAAGCTGGTAACTCAATAAATGCAGTTTTTCTTCGATGGAAAGTTATAATAATTTTTTATTTATATATTTATTAGGCACACCAACAGTTACTACAATAATTCAAGAGTAAGTAATACATTTCACAAACTAATCTAATTGCGTAACCATTTATAGGCGAGCACCTCAAGCAAAAATAAACATGTGTGTATAAATTAAAAGGAAAAAGAAGAGGAAACCAAAAATAACAAAAACAGTTTTAACAATTTTAAGACCAAGAAAGTAACTTAAAAAGACATATATTTTTTTAAGCAGAATACAAAACGCAATAAATACTTAACCATGTTATCTGGTCGAACCAAGAAAAGTAAGAATTTTGTTTCTAAAATTTTTAAATTCAAATATATCTTTTTTCACTTGAAACCGTCACAATGATACTCTACTACACATTTGTAAAGCATATTCTTATTAGACGAACAAGTAGAAGTAGAGTATAGAGCAGTAGTAGCAGTAGAGCTTGTGAACGAGTTCCTCCAGGAAAGTACTGCCACATTACCTATTTCTGCCGCCAAGCAGTAACGTCAACATTACTGTGTTACAGTTTTGAGGGGTAAGGGGCTGGTGGTGTTTTATATAGCAGGCTGACGCGGACGCAGTGACAGTGTCCCTCAGATCTTTACGATTTAAAGCTCTGAGTGGACAGTTATTTAAAGGCAAATAAAAATTAACGCTAAAATTAATTTATGCAATTATTAAATATATATTTCCAACAGGGTGCCATTCGCCTGAGGTGGCTCGATGCTCGATCCAGTTCCAAACATTGAAACAAGGAAACATCTCTACATTGTAGACCCATTATTTTAAACCTTTCCACGAACTAATAATCATTTAAGAAATCATTAACGATGTAACAAATTAATGGTGATTCACAAAGATTCCGATATTTTAAATGTAACCGCAATATTATCTTTAGGGTTGCTAAAACATCTTGTAAGTAATGGTATGGAAATATCGTAGACCGGTGAGTGAGTTGACTCACGAAATCACGCAAAAAAATTTGTTAGAATTTGTCGAAAATACTAATTAAGATCACGCAAAGTGTTCACCTAATATACAGCCAGTGTTAGATGAACTCTGAACACTAAATTTAAAGATCGTTTTCAATATGGGTAACAACCACATTAAACTGACTTAAAAGAGGCAGATACCAATTCTAAATTTAAATTAAGAAGATGATTCGTTCGAAAACGTTTCTAAAATTTGCGCCAATCTGCAATCTCAAAATCAAAATAATAGATATTCAAATTTGGAACAAAATGCGGAATAAAAGTTCAAAATATTTAAAACTTTTTTTATATTTTACGGCTGTAGACCTAAACGTTGTGCCATAAAAATTGCATTGGCTCTATGTCAGCAATATTATAATGTTTTTAAATTTTATTTGACTTCGTTACTCATTGTCTAATTTTATTAAAATAGATAAACAGCCAGAAGTCATGGTATATTTAGGTAAAAGCAGGCCCGAGGTTGACAGCCCGTTGTGGGTGCCGGTCGTATTTTAAATTACTTTAGTATGCACTTTTAAGGAGACGGTTTTTCACTTGTATTTGATTTTTGTGGCATTAAACAGAATTTTAGTGTCTGTATTTTTTGTAATAAGGCTCATCATAAGCATTGAATTTGCCCTTAATTAGTATATTTTCATTTGGAACACGTTATTATATATTAACGAAATAAACATTATATGCATAAGGGCGTACTATAAATACACTTATTAAAAAAAGGTTAAAATAAAACTGTAACATATCTAACGCTCGAAGACGACGGATCATGTAGCTATACCATTTGATTGATGTCAAACTGAATTCATTTCCTGCACTATAAGTATCCAGAACCAATTTAAAAACGTTCGTTTGCCAAATTAACCCTACCGGGAATCGAAACCGGCACCTTCTCATCTAGCGTCTTAAGTGCTACCCGCTGAAGCACCGATGTCGTCATTTATTAAGAAAAACAAAATCCCTAATATGACGATTGCTTGAAACACCGGCAGCCCGATAAGCGTTTTTAAACCGAAATTCTAATTGCGTTATCTTTTTTAAAAAAAGTATTTGCATAACAGGATTTTACCTGTGTTACTGGTTGAATGAACGTCTTTTGATTGTCTTTTAATATTCCGGATGGCCACACTAATTTAGTTTCATAAATGGAATCAGATGATTGTCATTGGACTCTGGGTTTTAAAAGGGCATTATTTTTAATCACAAAATGGCGACGTACGTATTTTAATGCTCTTTAATGTTAAACGCTTAGAATAATAACGCATAGAATGATAGTTTCATATCAAACGAACTGTCACAAGTGAGGCAAAAATCAAATTCATGTAGGCTAGTTTTAGTAGTAGGTTAATTTTCGGTTTTAGTGAATATTTATATAAAAATACAAGCTAAAACGCGTTACTTCCTTGTGGAATGTGATGTTAGTATCTATTTTATGTTTGTCTGACGTATTTTTAAACTCATTTACCGCACATTTCGTCATTTTTAGCTAAAATTCTGGAGCTGTTCGCGGTGCAAGTTGACGTTGAGCACTGAAGGCCCGCCCGCTAGTGTAGGCCCTTTGGGAGCGCTTCAATTTGTTTATTTATTTATTTATTTAAAAGTTTTTTTTATTTAAAAATTTGCCTCACTTAGCGTGTGCGGACTAGGTTTCTATGCGTTATTATTCTAAGGTTAAACGATAGAAAATATGACACGATAAAGAATAGCAACTTTTCCATTTGTCTTTTCCATATTAAAACTTGTTTTACGTAATTTTTGTAACTTCGTCGAAAATGCACCTTATTGCTTAGCAAATAGAAGATGTCAAAACTTTCTGTGGCAGGTTTGCAGCCTTCTTGAGTTATACGGACCATATCACGGAAACTATTTGAAATAACTATAGCCTATTACGAAAGGCGGTAGCAACACTGTTATATTACTATAAAAAAATCCCTTATATTTCTCTGTACAACATTAACTAATGCCTATTGTATGTATTTTAATGGCTTCTCATTCCTATTTCCTGCTTCAATGTTGTTCTAATATGTAGTAACTATAAAATTCTGCCGGTTCTAAACAATCGCAAGAGGTTGAACCGAGAATAGAGTTTTCAATCACAGAATACCGGGATCTATCGAAAGACCGGGATCTACATTTTCGTTATTTTTCTCAGCCAGCTATTTCCATAGGCGCTAGCATGTATCGTCTTTTGTTAAAAAGATTAGGCCTTATTATTTTCAAATCGTTTTCAATCGTAGACCTCATCGGCACTTTCCTTGAGATGGAGGTCAAATAGGCACTTATTTCTTATAAAAAATTTGATTCTCTTTGAAAAATAAAACAATAGTAAATACCGGAATTGTTTCATCGGGATTATTCCCCGGTTGGATAATAATCGATTCCTAATCGAGAATATACCAATCCCTATTCTATACACTAACTTATTTTATACCTTATTCCGTTATCGTTAAAATAGAAAATTGTGGAGAGAAAGAGGAAAGTTGATGTTCTCGTAAGAGCTTATTGTTTTTTTATGTGAATGTGTTAAAGGTGTAATAGAGCGGTAAGGCTTTTAATATCCTGGTATTTTAAAACGTATTCAATAAATATTAGCTATTCTTTTCCGTTTAGTTGATATAAAGATATTACGTAAAATAATGTTTTGTTTAGTAAAATTACTTAAGTTCTTACGCATTATTTAATAATACAATAAGTAAATACCATGAAGATGATATCATACCCAATTGCAAAATAACTAATATTGATACTAGTTACTGATTACTAAACTCTAGTTCGTATCAAGTTTCGTTCTCACTTCTGCAGGTGTCGACTGTCCTTTATTTAAAACGGTGTGAACAGAGGAAGCGCGCACGCAACTTAAAGGGTATAAAAGAATTTGTATTTAGTATTTTTTTAATTCTTTTTTAGTTCGCGGGAAAAGTTTGACATCGTTAAGTACTTTAAATGGTAGCTGAGTTTTTTGCTGCCTAAAATTATGAATTACTGATTTTACGTCAAATTTACAAATGTAAGACAGGGTGACTCTAGTGACTTGATTTACAAATAGCGCGTTTTCCATTTTTTAAAAATTATTGTTAATTTTTTTTTATGATTTATAATTACGTAAAACCCGTTATATTTACAACTACCAGCAATTTAGTCTAAAGGACCCCTTTATTATCATAATGTAACAAATTCAATTACGGGCAAACATTCTATTTCACTCTAACACACATCGTTATCATATCTTAATAAGTGTCACTAACAAAACAAGTAAAAAGATCTTAAAAAATATGCTATAAGTAGGATAACCGAACTGTACATGCCTATTTACGCCCTCATCAAAGTATAATCGACCATCACAGTTATCGTCACTGCGTTTTCTGATCCAGGCTTGTTAAATATAACCATTTGTGACATGTCATAAAAACAATGTGCGGTCAGCAAAAAAATACAGGTGAATATTCGCCAGTGCAGACATTGGATACTACCGGGAAGACCTAGGAAATTATTCTTCTAAGTTGGTTCCATCAGTTACAAGTCACTCAGTGAGCTATGGCACGAGCCATGCTCGAAATTTCTCTGAATTACAAGATACGAAATGAGATTACCTAACAAAGAACCAAGACCGCCGACATAGCTAGTAGAATAAGCAAGCTGAAGCGGTAGTCGGCTGGCCACATCTGTCGAAGAAGCGATAACCGATGAAGGAAGCGAGTTCTTGAATGAAAAAACCACGACTCGACAAACGTAGTGAAAGACTGGGCAGACCCTGTACCCCCCATCCAAAACATTTATTTGGTCGAGTATTACTTATTTAACAATATTTGTTTTCTGTCGGTTCTCGAGTGTAGACCCCCGTGATAATCTGCGAAAGACTGCTGACAGCAGATAGATGCGACAAACAAGACAAACCAGACAAAATGGCGCACATAACATTTGAAGTTTATAACACTATGCAAAAGGGAAATAAATGAAGGGAATGGAGACAAAAATCCAGACTTAGAATTAAGGCAATGTTCCTTAACACGTCGTTTGAAGAAATCAACAGAAGGAGGTTGTTGAATAGGTTGAGGGAGGGAAATCTATAGCCTTTGCAGGCAACTCCATTATTAATTTTTATGAACTGCCAGATTTTATTGCTCATGATTGTCAGCGGTGGCAACCGTTAGTTGTGCCTACAGCTCCGGTACCTATCTGGAAAATAGCGAGGGTACTGTACATGCACCCTGTCCCTATCTTGTCCCTATTTACCGACCCGAGAGATAGGGTTTTCCGGAGAGACTACGGGCTCGAAGATAAGACCAGGGTACAGCGGGCGTCCGGGCCAAGCCCTCCGCCAGTGATACGCCTTTACGGGCTTCTCTGGCGGACCTAGACTTAGGTATGGGCTCGCTGGGGTGGGGTGGTTAGCTGCAGAACCGGACATTTTTGTCTGCCCCTGTTGGGTGTGGCCGGGGTGTCTGTCTCGTGAGCAACTAGCGCGTCTTAATAGCGGTCTAATTGAGAGCCTGAAGTGAGGAGACGCGCGGGACACGTGAGTTGCCCTTTAAGTTGGAAGCTATGTCCGAATATTGTCACAGGAGGCACTAGCCCGAAGAGCTAGAAGAGGATGAGCTAGATATATTCCAATCATTCCAGCCGCTTAGGTAATTAGGAACTGGAGAGACGTCGTTTTTCGGCATCGGGAAGTGAGCGTGACTTACAGGTCTGCCACCAAAGAGGAGATTTGGTAGTGGACTCAGAGTCAATAGCTTAGCGGTGGCAACCGCTAGTTGTGCAATGTGCAACGAGAAGTGAGCGTGCCTTCAGCTCTGGTACCTATCTGAAAAATAGGGAGGGTACCCCTGTATGTGGTAACCCTGTACACTGGCTGATCTGGGGTCAGAAACTGAACTTATATAGTTCCTGTGCGCGTACAGGTTATAGTGCCCTTCTTGTATACCCTAAGGGTCGGTAGATAAGGTCACTATAATCAAAACTAACGTAGAAAGATATGGGGCTGTACGTGCACCCGGGGCGGCTCACCTAAGGTACTAGCCTTATAGAGAACTGGATGAAGTCCGTGCAAACAAGCTGATCTGGGGTGGTTAGAACCTGACGTAGATGGTCTCTGTGCGGGCTTACTCGTGCAGGTTATAGTGCTCTTCCTGCATAACCAAGAGATTGATAGGTAGGGTCATTATAAATGAAACTTATGTAGAAAGACATGGGACTGCTCAGTAATCTGTTATCATACTGGAGTACAGAAAACTTAGTGAAAAATATATTCCGTTCCAAAACAAACTTTTAATATTTATTAACACTGAAAAAAAGGTCTGTTCACGAAATTAGATGTACAATAGAATTTTCGATTACTCGAGATAAATATGGCGACTGTCCCACAGCGATCAAACGTTATTTATTTTCAATCTTTATAAGTTTCGCGTGTCAATAAAATTTAAAAGATACCTTAAATTTGATGTACTTTTAAGTATAAAACAACAATAAAAGAATAATTTATAAAATACATTAAAGTTTTACTTTTAAGACAACAGTCAAAGATATAAGCGTCGTTTAATGTTTTTAGTTCAATAAAAAAAAAACTATTACACATTATAAATTACAACAACAACACACAATGGTAATGTCATTATAATATAATAATGTACTACAAACGGCTATGTGTTCCAGGAAACCCTAGAATGAAGTACATGTACATGACGAAAATATAAAGTCTTTAGTAGTTAGTATTAAGAAATAAGAAAAATTGGAAAAAAAATTTTTTTTTTGTGTATGTTTCGTGATAACTCCGACATTCTTTTTTTTCTCTCTCTCGACTCGATTCTTTTTTTGTTAGAAAGAGGGTACTCCAGTAGCGGTCTCATTTAAATTTAAAAAAATCCACCTCTAAGGGTGACAATCCGGTTTATTGGATTTCAACCACTTTCCGGTAACCTATGTCAATAAAACTTGGCAAATACATGTAACGAACACAGAGAAAGAGGTTTTTTAAGTTACAATCATATCAGATCATGTTCGTTATATTGTTTTTTTTTTAAGACTAACCAAAGTTTCGGGGTCTCCACTCGATCTCGGCCCGACATCCGTTCGAAACAATTACTGTCAAATAAGTGACCTCTACCATGCCTAAATGACAATGTCAAGTATGAAGCTTCATTTGCATCATGAGATTTTTAATTTGGTCGATTACTATTTGACAGTAATCGTGAACGAATCAGAAATGAGGAGATCCGTGAAAGAACGAAAGCAGTAAAAGTCGAATTGAGAACCTCCTCCTTCTTTGAAATCGGTTAAAAACTGTTGGTTAACAATGAAGAATTTTTACTCCAATATCAACACTTAGTACAGATTTTTTTAAATTTAATTAATACTTCTCTTTTACAAGATCATAAACGGAAAACAAAACAATACATGAACAAATAATGTATGTTTAATTCTTACCAAACAGCTTCCATATCGAAGAAAGAATCTGACCACGCTTACCTGAAATGAAAAGGATATTTCTATTAGGCACATCTATGAAATACTTATTTAATTATAATTTTATATTTCCGGAACAACATCAAAAACAAACTCTACGATGATGTCACCAAATCCAGTCAAACATCCAGGCCGTTGTAAACTGTGTAGGGAATACAAGATGGCAGATTAGTTCTACAATACCATTTCTACAATTCAAAAGTATTAAATTATCTATCAGACTTTTTTAATGACACCAAAGGGCGGAACGAACTAGTCGTGCGCGTTGTGGTAAACAACACTTCAGCCTTAAATCGCACGGACCTGAAGGGTACTGCCACCGCGCCCTGAGATTTTGGTTGTAAATTCTCTTGGCGACAGAAATAGATAGGTGGCATAACTTCCCGAACTAGACGAACTCTTTCACAAGGAGCTCTCATGCAATTAAATGAGTCTGGGCAGCCTTTCCTTCAGTTGTCCTTATCTACCGACCTATCCCTATGTACGGACCCGAGAGATAAGGAGTTCCGGGAAGACTGCGGGCTCCCCGGTAAGGGTACGGCAGGCGTCTGGGCTTAGCCCTCCGCCAGTGATACGCCTTCACGGACGTCTCTGGTGGACCCGGACTTGGGTATGGACTCGCCGAGGTTTGTGGTTAGCTATAGGGATAAACACGTTCGTCTACCCCAGTAGCATGTGGGACGGGCATCCTGCCTGCAGATAACGCGTCTTGGTAGCGGTCTAGATGAAGACCTAAGGCGAGGAGACGCGTAAGACACGTGAGTTGCCCTTTGAGTCGGAAGCTATGTCCGGACATTGTCGCAGGCTGATTTGGGGTCAGAAGCTGACTGAGAAGGTTCCTGTGCGGGCTTGTTTGCACAGGTTACAGCATAAAACAAGAGGTTGATAGGAAGGATCACTTTGACTGTTCCCTCAAAAACTCAAATCCTAATAAGCCTATGGATAGTGATGATGTTTATCTTACATAATCAATATTCGGTTGTAGCAATATTTACATAAAACAAATATCTTGTTAGGACACTGTGCGAGCACAAGTATGTCAAAAATGTTCAATCAAATAAAAACCTAAGTTTTAGTCTTATAGGCCCTTTAACTTTATTTGGAGCATAAAATTGATGGACATACCTAAGTGACTCTTTGCAATAAAGTTTTTGTGACCACTTTTAATTCAAAGGACGCATCAGTCTTAATGGACTTGGACTTTTATGGCGATAATGTGTCAAAAAGTCTTTTGTTTAGGGAATGCAGCGTTTGGTGAATAGTGTTTATATTATGATATCATCTTAATTAGAACCTTGTTTATATGTTTGTAGAATATCATTTGAAATGAAAGTATTTTCTAGTAGTAGCAGAGTATCTTGTGAAAGAGTTCGTCCAGGGAAGTACTGCCGCCGTACCTATTTCTGTCATGACAACTTGCCACACTCGTCTTAAGCATCTGATTCCTCAGTCATCTTTCTTTCTTATTATTCTTGACACAAAACAAAAGTTCCTTGAATCCGATATTCAAAGCAGTGTCTATTGCCTCACCATGCTCTTCCCAACTGAGATCATCTTCTTCATCCTGTCCTAATCCCACGCTAGGTGGGGTCAGCACGTCAATCACACCTTTCTTCTCCATGTCATCTTTCACACAACCCATCCGGCGGGCGTGCGAGCGTGCGTGCATGTGATGTTAATTTTTATGGCCATAAAATTGGTACTTATGATAGCAGTACTGCTCTGGATCAACTCTTTCATAAGAAGCTACTACTACCAATTTGAATGGAACAGCTTTCTTTTTTCCGTTCGAAAGGCATCTCAATTGTTTGATTTTATACACAGAAGTAGTCCTAGGTTTACTCTGTCCGAAGTAGTTTCAGTTTAAACCTTACGTACACAGTAAACACATCAACCGTGAAGTTAGAGGTTAGTGTTCCCAGACAACACGGTCCTATACGGTATTTATAACATAGTTATTTTTGAATATGGCTGTAGCAGAATATCAGAGGCGACGGGAAATATTCCGCCATTTTCCTAAGCTACATGTCTGATATTGAACCCTATATGTAATGCAGTTAACGTATTTTATTGTTTAATGGCATCAGAAATAGAGACGAAATGTCTTTTAATTTGTTTGAAAACTATTCTGCCATAACATTACAGTGACAATTGCTTTCCAATTGATGAGCCCATATTCGAAGCAATTCACGAGGGTCGTCAATTCTTTCACTTCAATCGACCAGTTTAATTTGAGCTTTGCTGTAAAGGACAAAAATTGAAAAATTACAAAGTCAAAGTCAAAGTCAAAGATTAATATATTTAATTTATTTAATTACCGACGAAAAGTGATTCCGTTTTGTAATTAGATGTTTTGCTGTTTTTCCCACACCACCGAATGGAACAGCCCCCCATAGTTAGAGATATTATCTTTATTGCAATAAATACAAAATATTTTTGGAATATACGCAGAAGTACACACAGGCCAGTTGTTGGCGCTGTACCATTTCAGCTTTATAATTTATGATTTCAGTGCAAACGAGAGAACGAGATTTGATATTTAAAATTCCACATGAGTTGCCAGAGATGGATGACCCTTATTTCTACTCTATTTCTGGTTATATACTCAATGTTTAACTGTATGTTGATCTCTGTCAAAAACGACGCAAGGGCTGGTGTGTGCAGCACGACTCACTAATTTTTGTATTATAATACGCATAATCATCAATCCACGGCCCACCGCTGAGCACAGGTCTCCTGAAAAGGAGTGCGTTTTTTTAGATTGACTTTGCTACGTAATCTCGACCATCGCAGAAAAGTAGCCAGCTTGTCGGTTTTCCATCGGATACATTTCGGGGACATTTCGGTGTGCAGGAGCTTTTCAATTTAGTGCCACCCTTACCGTTCCTCCACCGGTCGACCAGAAGGTCCGGAGCACTCCATTCTTATGTCGTTGATATTCCACTTATTCGCACTAAGCGCTTTGCTTCCTCCTTTCAGATGCGTACGGCAAAGGACTGGAAAGCTCTACGGCATCTTTGTATCCCGAAAAGTACAATTTGGGGCTATTCAAGGCTAGAAAGAATAGGCATTTTTTAGGCAAACGCGTCTCATCGTCGATCACAACGTCGCTTAACAACAGGTGAGATTGTGGCCAAGCGCGTGTCTATTATATATTTTTTTTAAATTTCCAAGATCGAACACTCAGCAGATATTCCTTCGAACCGACGTCTTCTAGCATACCGAAATTAAACAACGGAACGAACCAACGGACCTCACGAAGTTTTCTACGTGCTTGTCGTGCTTTGTATTTGATTTTTCAACAACTTTTTAGTCGTAGCGCCATATATGAGAAATCTATGAGCTTAGTTGGTATAGCGTCTAGCACGGTATGCTAGAAGACGTCGGCTCGAATCTGGCCGGATCGAAGGAATTTTTTCTGAGTAATCGATCTTTGTATTAATAATTATAACAAACTAGTGGAGTAATTTCACAAAAATAATTGAATGTCTATTCAATAAAAATTTAAAACTTTCCAAGAGTTAAGAACCTTCTTCGGCATGCAAGTTTCACCATGATAATGTCACACTTAGCACTTTTCTGATTACTAATAAAAGTTTCCGAAATTGGTTCGTCCGACAATCGAACGTCTTGGAATTGTGAGTTATTAAAACAAATTTATAAAATAATCAGTCAATGTTTCCTATGCACTATCGGTGTCTGGCGCACAGCAACCGTGTCGTCATAAATGAGCTTTCAAAGTACAGTTAGAAGATGAGCCTTTACTATGTTAAAGGTTATCTTTACTGTCTATAACGTGCGCTCCGCTGGTGGACATGGAATGTTTATGAGATAGAAAATTTGGTTGTTATACGGGGAGCTATCATTCCATACGGTCATATGAAAATTACATTTACATAGGTGTCAATAACCAATGGATAATTTATAATTCAGCTTAGTGGTAACCGACTTTGACGCCCAAGGTTACTTATTCGATAGCTGGACAGGCGTTTTAATATTTCTAGAAACGAGAAATGTCGCTAGATTAGAGGAGTCCTACAGCTTTTGAAGAAAAGGCATAAAAATTAGCTTTTAATCAATCGGACTGTATGAAAGAAAGAAAGATAGTTTCTTACGAGGGTTGCTATTTTACGACTGATGGTAAGCGACACGCCTATCCATAACAGTTGCAGTGCCACTAATAGCTTTTAATCGCAAAGATCTTAGACTGAGACGTAAGTTGACAAGTCCCATGTGCCTGTAATTTCACCAGCCTTCAAAGTCAAACTCAAACAATCATTTATTCCATAGGTAACATTTTTACACTTGAAAACGTCATTCTTAAGCTACTTTTTAAGCTTCTGCTCGTTCACCACGCTGACCTCTCTGAAAAGAACGAGCAAGAAACTCTATGGATTGCTCTTTTCAAATAAACTTTAATGCTATGGAATACACTTCGAATCATAATTGTATGGAATCTAGACTCTTGTTGTCTTTCCATACTTCTTTAACTAAGACATACTCTTTAATTTTCTAATATGACTTTTCAATTAAAATATTTTTAATGTGGTTTTTAAACTTACGAAATAATAATCTTAATATAGGCCCCGGAGTCTTATTGTAAAAACGTATACAGTTCCCCACAAAAGAATCGTTTACCGTAGTTAAACGAAATCGTGGTACCTTCGAAACCGGAACACAGTAATGCTGACATTACTGCTTGGCGGCAGACATAGGTAAAGTAGCAGTACTTCCCTGGACGAACTCTTTCACAAGGACCTCTAGTGCTATTTCTTTGTAATGTGTTAATAGAAAACCAGCGTATGCTCTGATGCCGGATGTTCCCAACTTATAAATGATATTTACATATATTTATAACTTTTATTTAAATGTATAGTGTGTCGTAAATGTGTAGTGTGGCTTAAAAGGAAGGATATACATGTACCATTTCCTCGGGACTCAGTCGACGCCGATACAGGAACGACTGAAAATCAGCGTCTGTTTCGACCGAGATAGACATATTGCTGAGTCGTATCCTTTTCCTCGCTTGAGCCACTACGCGCACTTACTAACTTAAATTAATAAGTCACTTGTTGTTTTCTTTTTGGTTGTAATTTTAGATATAAGTGTGTGTAGTGTTTCAAATTCAGTGAATAAACTTCCTTCTTTCTTTCTTTCTTCTTTCTTTCTGATGTGTTTGATTTTGAACTCGTATTTTCTGTGTTCGAACGAATGCCCTTCAGATCTTTGCGACTTAAACCTTTGAATTGCACTGCAACTGCTATACACGCCTGGTGTCGCCTACCATACGACTTATTCATCCCGTTACTTGGTCTCATGAAAAAAACATATGAATCTGATTCAGCATTTGGCGATTATCTAAGTAATGGAAACTTATCTATCAAGAATTACCTATAATAATAATAATAATAATAATAATAACGCAACACACTCATAGCCCCGCACTAGTGAAACCCTGTGTCGCGGGTGCCATGGAGACGCACATAGACAACTACAAATGACGCCCAAACTCGCGAGAGAAATAAATGTAGGCCATACACATACTTCTCCCGGCTTGGGAATCGAACCCAGGACCTCTGCGTGGCAGTCCGGCATGGTAACCGTTCGGCCACGGAGGCAGTTGTATAAAGATTTTATACAAAAGTGTTAAGTACCGTTTAAGAGACGTCCAAACAATAGATAAACTAATATCAACCAGTTATTTACAAGGCAGAATGCTAAAATATGGGCATCCGATGCCATTTGTGATCGTTAGTAATCATTTGCATAAATTATTGGCGATTAAAAACAAAATAACACACGCTACTCAACGGCTCGCAGTTTTCATTTTCTGTGTATCACGTTAAAGAGACTTCCTGGTGTGGCTTTTCAAATTTCTAAATTGCGGTATTTCATGTGTTTTATATGATTTAGATGAGAGTTTAAACAGAAAGGTGATGTTAAAGATTAATGAACTGCTTCTGATTGGGAATAAAAGGTTAAAAGTCCAAGCGGTTTCATCATAAAGTTTATAATAGGCGTGTTTCAATGAACGAATGAATAATTTTTTATAGCTCATTAAAAAAAATACGACAAAAAATAATACCATCATAGAAGTATTTCTCCATCGTAACTATTTCTGCCGTAATGTGAGCATTACTGCTTTCCGGTGTGAAAGGGTAAGAGTGCTGGTGAAATTTCACGCATATGGGACATGTCGACATAAGTCTCAAGATGAAGGGCGCAGTGGCAGTGCCCCTCAGATCTTTGCGATTTAAAGCTCTGAGTGGCACTGCAACTATTGAATAGCCGCGTCGCTTACCACCAGGTGTCAAGTCAGGTCAAATAAAATATATATTTTTTAGATAGATGAACTTGTTCTTAACCACTATCGAGCAGAGGTAAGTTCTACTATGGAACGACCTCCCCCAGAATACCCAGTGCAGCTTGCTCAGAGTGATAATCCAGTCTAAGCGAGACAACAGACAATTTCTAGTCTCCCAAAGACACTGGTATATCCGCGCGCAGATGGAACTTTGCAAGCCATTCGAACCCTGCCTTGTGGAACCTAAAACCGCAAAATTGGACCCCTTAGCTGTCACTACCCGCTTTTGAAATCGGTAGTGTATTTGGCCGCTGTCGTGGACCACTAGGAGATAGAACCCAACCCCAAGTTCATGTCCTTAGCTAACGATGGTTCTTTAAGTATCGTTCATTCATCCATTCGTTCTATTTTCTACACGTGTTACACGTCTAAGCTCTGGGAAGAAAAAAAAACTATGTCTCAGGTCAATCTGTCACAGGTCGCGAAGTGAGTGTCTGAAGTGCAAAGGTTGGTGCAGGGCCTGCATTTGAATTTGTCTGGGCGCCTATTGATTTTATGTGGTAAAAGTTATAAGCGATTATTAAAATAACAATAAAAATAAATTCTAACGTTTCTCGTAGGTGGCACTGATGGCAAAAACGACAGTTAAAACCCAATAAAAGATCTGCAACAAGCACATAGAAAAATTCGTAAAATCTACTGACTAGATCTATAGCTCAGTAGCTAAGAGGTGGGAATCCTATGTAAATAATTCATGAAAATTACGTTGCTACCCCACAAAACCAGTGAACATTTGTGGATCACGCAAAACAGGAGAGCTTGCGTGGAATATTTTTTCATGCAGCTCATTTACTCAACCTCCCTCTGTATAAAATTAACGAAAGATTACTACTTTCGGCCACCGAGGCAGTTAAAATTTTGTGTAATTAGTAAGTGCACTTGAGTGTACATCATGTACAGTTGGTGCCCTAAGATATTTGACCATAACAGACCTTTTAGATCTCAGAGCATGTCCAACAGAAAAATGTTAAGGGAATTTAAACCTTATAATACAAAAGATATTATGGAGTTTTGTTTAAAAATTATCTTAATTTAGCCAATCGTCTGTGAACAGGCAACCGGTACTATCTCAATTTTGATAACTTTACAGGATGAGGAAAAAACTTATTTGCGTTTATATAGCATCTAGTTTATTAAATAAAAATACATATTTTTTTATATAACATTTTTATTACACAGGTTATTAAAAACAATGGAATTTCTTGCAACGCTGCGGAGTATGAAACAGTATAAAATGGTAATAAAAAGTGAAATCTTAAGAAAATTGAGATAGTACCGGTTGCCAGTTCACAGTCGCAAGACTACATTTCATCAAAAAAACTGCAGGAAGTCGTACTAAAATCAATTAAACAACTCTCAAGGTGAAGTTTGTTTAACACTTCTTTACTGACTGTACAGTTGCCTTACTGAACGAACCCGGGAGCTCTGCGTGGCAGACCAGCATTGTAACCTTTCGGCCATAAAGGCAGTCAAAACTACGTAAATTACAAAGTCGCTACAGCTTCTCTCACATGCCACAATACATCCTTTCCTATTCTTCAACACAGCGTATGCAAATGCGCTCCTCAAAATTTATACACCGTCGACTAGTAACGTTTTTTACGTCTTTTGTCCTACGTGTTTTGATAGTACGCGGCAGCATTCCTGATTCGTGATGCAAACGTGGCAACACTGGCTACGCCTTTCTTAATACGCCTCTTTGTTTAGTTGAATTTGTATGCCTTGATAGTCCAATTGGGTTAACCCAGAATGTTCGTATTGTAAGTACGAGGTTACATTGAATTCTTTTAGATTGAAAGGGGTTCTGGGTTAGAAAAGAATCTAAAAGCTTTATTTCCCTGCAAAACCTTACACTCGTAGATGAGGTTCTTTGACGTATGTATGACGTCACCAAACTTACAAGTCCGTTTGCTTCAAATTTTTTTAGAAAAGGCTACAAAGTGCCAGGTTAATTGTAAATGGCGGCACTATGAGTACAATAAACTATAAGATAGGTCCAGGTTGTTACCACAATACAATTTTTTAATGGTTGATTTTGCTATTCTCCAATTCAAGGCGTTTTTCTCTCTCAATATACTTTGAGTAGTGAGAACCGATTTTTATTATCTCCTGTGTCGAGTCCCGTATAGTGGCGAACTAGGGGATGAATACGGGTTTGCGCACTTTCCGGTAACCGATTTCAATAAAACTTGGTACTTTTCCTCGTCCACGTACTTTTGAGGTCAGTTTTTTTAGTAGGTACTGTGTACTGAGATTATTTATAATTTGTTACGTAATTTTTTGATTATATAATTTTTTTCTGCGCAAAACGCATTTACATCTTAGAGCGATGCCATACTGGCGTTGCGTCGTTGCAACGACGAACGGTATGATATTAGCGTATTAAATTGCTTGCGGTGGCGCGCCGCTTCAACGCAGCATGTGCCATGTCGTTCTGACTTATATGGAGTACCTACAACGTAGCGTCACATCACAACGCCGCAAAGCGTCCTGTGGCATCGCTCTCTTGTTCTGATGTTGTTCTTATGAATATAACTTGTATCCGAAGTTAATTTCTTTATTCAAATTCCTTTTATTTGCCATCACAAAAAAACATGTAACGTAGAAATAAAAAATCTACATATAAATAGTAACTGACAACACAAAACTATATCTATGGTCACACATGTGTGGCGAGGTTTCTGAGCTCACTATATGCTATGAAAACTTGGTTTGCACAGTACTAATTTTCAGCCAGAAGCTATTTATTATTTAAGACTTTGTAATTGGAGTTCGTAGATTTAGGTATTATATATTTTTTATTATCTATACCGTCTAATAAAGCTTTTTTGTTCTACAAGTACTCCCGCTTTACATTCTTTACCCTTCCTTTTATTAATACTAACATTTAGACAAAGAAGTAAGAGCGTGAGTTATACGCATGCGCAGACTGATAACGCGGGAAATAATGCGCCCGCGCCGGTTCAATACAACGTGCTAGAACAGGGAATAGAGCTTAGAATGCATTAGAAATGGCAGATTATTTTTAGTTATAAATTGTAAATAATTATCTAATGTTTTCGGTAAAGTAAGACACTGGCCCAATAGTGAAATGTATGTAAATGAGTTCACAAACGTGCTTACATAGTTAATTAAATCAAATGTGGTTCAGGATAATACAATTCCTTATCACGAAACCATAATATTTAGTAGTTCTCCGCTGAATATACGCCATTTAAATTAAAAAGCAACTCACATTCACAACCAAAACTGGGAAATTCTTTTCTAAAACCTTCGTCGTCATTTCGCCATTGTGAATATCAACACGCATTAATGACTTTTATTTCTTTAAATAATCCCATGCCTATCGGTGGAACGTCCACATCTTTTACGAATGTCACTAATCCGGCATCAAGAAACAGCATAAACAAAAAACATCTAACGGTTTTTAGGTCTAGTCTAACAAGCAAGGTACAGCACAAGCTTACCCAACTGCATAGGTAATAATTAATATTCTAGCTTTAATTTACGTGCTAGTGCTTGCGCGTTAGTGCGCCCGGATCTCAGTGTGGTCGGTGTCTGACGCCTCACTACGCCCAAGTAACGCGCAGCGACGTGAGTCGACTCCATATTTGCATAACACAATTTTGTACCTTAATAATGGGAAAATAGAGATGAATATGACGTGTCGCGTCGCTTCGACTGTGCGCCAATGTGAGTTGAGCCTTACAGTGAATGTTTAAACGTGGAAGTTAACTGCGCGTGTGGTAAATATTTTGTAATATAATATAGTTTAAAAATATATATATTAAAAAATATACGTGATCGACTTCCATTTTTATCAATTGAACAAGTTTAGAAGCAGTAGAGATTCTTGTGAAAAAGTTGATCCAGGAAAGTACTGCCACCTTACCTATTTCTGCCGCCAAGCGGTAGTGTAAGCATTACTGTGGAACTTGAAACTTATGTCTCAGAGTGACAGTGTCCCTCAGAAGCTCTAAATGGCACTGCTACTGCTATGAACAGGAATGTCGCTTACCACCAGGTAAACGACTTGTTCGTTCCGTCACTTGATATCATAAAAATCAAGCTTCTTTTAGAAATAAAAAGCAACAGAAAAATAATAGTTCGGCTTTTCTATTCAATACCAATATCAATACTGTAAACATCTCAATTCTAAGTCTGTTCTAGAAATTTCGAAACACAACACGGTACGTCCCTTAGGTACCACAGTAAACGTAAAATGTGAGAGTGGGCGACCAAATAACAAGATTTTGTCGTTTAAACTACAATTCCCTAACTACATATAACGCTGTTATCGTGGAAGATGCTATCTGTTTCTACGCGTTTCGTAGATCGTGCCTGGCTCTATTGGAACTATCTATATGGTAAAACGATTTATTTTTGTAGTAAACCTATTTCATACCATAGACTTTTTAAGCAACTTTCTTCATCATATAGTTCCCTAAAAAATCGCTAGATGGCATTGACCGCTTATTATGTGATTTCTGCGTCATGATGTTAAGATTTTTCTTCGAATGTTGACTGTCTCAACTGATTTTGAATAGGGAAAAGAAACATCTGATAGTTTATTGTACTCGTAGTACTGCCAGATACAATTAACCAGGCACTTTGTAGTCTTTTCAAATAATACTTGAAGCAAACGGACTCGCATGTTTTTCAATTTAGTATCATACATACGTCAAAGAACCTCATCTACGAGTGTAAAGATATGGACAAGGCTGTGCACGTGTCGACAATGTCAATATATGAATTTCTTGTTGTTTTCGATCTAAAATTGCGTGTATTGTTTTTTCCAAACAATGTTTCATCAACAAATTAGTAAGCCATGGTATCTCTAATCAGCTTGAAATGTGGACTTTTTTGAAATTACTCCTTGGTGACAAAAATAAGTACAGTCTCATTCAACTCTTACATACGGAGCTGCAATGCAAAAAAAAAGCTTCAAAAAGGTTCATTAGTGTATACTAAAGGCCCAAGTTCACTTCTCGTCGACGAGAATTGAACTTGGGCCATCATCACAGAAAGCAAAATATATGTTTTTAACCACAACCTATCTTGATCACAGTATACATTTATTTCTTAACAATTCCTTCATATCCCGTTTCATTTCAATTTATATAAAACAAACTCAACAAAAACAGACTAACCTCTTCTAGTATATAATTCACGTCTACCCAGTTACAGGTACTATGACAGATTTATGCCCAAACACTACCGCGTAGCGCAAATCACAATTTCCTATGAAAAACAACCTTATCACCAATAAATAAGGTTGAGAGATTATTTAGAATAACGAGCGAGATGTAATTTATAAGTATAATACTTTGGCATGATGTATTTGAAAGTAAATTTCAGTTTTCCGCAAGTTTGTATCGAGAGACTTGCAATTTAGGGAAGTGGGTTTATAAAGTTTCCTAAAGCATCTTGAATAGAAAAAAAATTTGCAAGACATTATGGTGTGATTATTTTATGGCTGTAATCCTTTCATATGAGGTTGGACACTTTCGGTGTTTGTAGTCCATAAAACGCATTTAAAAAAAAGCCAATAAAATTGTAGTTAAACTTGTTTCTCACATCATTGACTTACAAATAAATGGACGACGGGTGTAATACAAAAACCACGAAAAAAATGTCCCAAGTCAACCTATTTAAACGTAGTGACATGTAAAGGAATATGAAAAAGCTAAAACGTTGAATTTAAATTGCAATGTCATCGCAGTACTGTCTAATTTTGCTTGCTTCGCTGTCAGTCGAACAAACGAAGACTAAAGCGTGAATGACTACGATTTTAACGCCCTATAAGTTCGGACACTTTTTAGCGCGGACCCGACGTCCATATAATTGTAAGTCAATGTCTCACATAGATAAATTGGATGCAAATGGCTCACTTCAATTTCGTTTTAAATCTCGCGGGACATTTGTGCGATTGCCAATAATGCGTAGAAATTTGCGTGTATTATGTTGGCATCACTGCGTTTCAATATTCGTGTGATCACCGAGATCATGGCTGCTTCCGAATTCCTATGTGACGCATTTGGATCGAAATATTCGTGTTTGTCATTAGATATCAGATTTGTGTCTTTACAAACTTTCACAAATGCCACGATATTTATTTCCTCTAACTCAAGACTCAACAAAATATTCGAAAAAATCTTAAAGGAAAGACAGAATAAATTCGCAATTAACGTCAATGAAGTATCGCATTTTATCGATACTGTTATTGGTGCTTTTACCTTACCGGATTTTAAGGTTAATTAAGGTTTTTAATACCACATCAAGATTTTCGACATTATTAAAATCCAATGCCTAACGCCAAAATTTCAATCGTGGTCTTTATTTTCTTAAAAACTGAGCCATTTTCTTTGAGAAATAAAAATTAACATTGCAATACGCTATAACAAAAGAATATGCTTTCGGTCACCTGTAATCTTTTTTTAATTAACGATATCTGTGGTCGAGTGGCTTGCATACCAGTTTTCATGGTGTCGCTATCTCTGAGGTTCGATCCCCGGGTAACTTTTCTATATTGTCTCGGGTCTGGATGTTTATGGTACCGTACCATCGTGGTTTTCGATTTCCATAACACAAGCTTTAGTTACTTACTTTGGGAATAGAGTGTTCAGGAACCAAACTCTTCCATCTCCTTCACTCGCATCAGTCTCCTCGTTCATGCCCGTTCATTTCGTTTAACCTGACATTATTTAGAGACATCCTCTCTAATCAAGAAAAGTACGCCGTGATCTACCTTTCCCACGTTTCCATTCACGTTCGCTCTGTAATTTTGAGCCGACAATCCACTCACACCCATCCTTTCAACATTACCAAAACATAAAAGCATTTTCTTTTCTACCTTGGCCACTAACATCGTCCTTCACACCACAACTTATAAATAAAGTTTTACGTCAAAATTGTTACTTACTTTCACCCGTTCTAAACGTAAGGACTGTGATGAAACTGGTATTCCTAGTGACTAAACCAAAACTTTTTTATCTTATTATTTAAATGTCTTTAACATCACAAAGATTTTATTAAACAACCAATGTTTGTTGATGTCTTTCGTTGATGCGGTGTGGCGACAATCGAGGATGACAACGCTTGAATTTTTGGTTATTTGTTCTCAAATCCAACAGATGTTTAACCTCATGATGGTTGAACTAAACAATATCGACAACCAGTGAAAATCAAATTAGTAATTGATTGAAATAACAGTGAAACATAAATAAAAAGCAATATCGCCGCCGGCGCAACCTCTAGCGAAATTATAAGCCCTTGTGGAATAACTACACTCTACTCCGACAATGCATAGTAACTTTAACCGTTTGAGGATAAATTTTTACTGCTAGCCTACTATAAGTTAGTAGTTAAGGAAATTCTTAACTATTATTTCAGTAACGGAATCATGAATTATTTGTCGGCATTTGCAAACGTTTACTAGTCACACTAATAGTACCCTTTTATGTTTATTTAAGAAATGAAAATCAATTTAATTGGTATTTCCATTTTTATATGTCTCACTGCTGTATTATATAGGAAATGTTGTTGCAAATGTAACAGCGTTGGTAGCTAAGAGAAAGATAGGTTGCTAGGTCGACAGTTCGTGTTCCTGTTGTGCTACGTACTTATGATTTTTGTATTGCAAAGTTAAAGTAATATGACGGAAAACATCATCAAGGTTCACAACTTCTGGAAACCGTGAGAAGCCGCACTAAGCATGAAGTGAAGCTGTACTTATTAAAGGGATACGACAACAAACTAAATTATTTTCAAATGTGCACCCTTCAACGTCGCCGCTGGATTGCCGATCAAGTTTTTCTATACCGTTTGATTTCGGGGCAAATTGATTGCCCTAAACTTTTATTGCAACTTCGGTTTATTCCTCGTCGCAACGCCAGGCTAAGTAATTACCGTCCGTTTAATATCAAACAATTCAGAACTAATGTTGCTTCCAATGCTATTTTCAACAGAATTTGCCGTGAGTACAATAAATTGCATACAAACGCAGGTCCTTTGGAATTGTTTTTTTTTTTGTTTTGATTAAATAAATTTAAAACTTTATTATATAACTGCTTAGACTGAAAATTCTGTAACTTTACAATTTAGTTTGAACACATTTACGTTATTTGCTTTGAATAGTCATATATGTATCCATTTGTTTGTATGTAACATTACACACAGAAACGCTTGTGATACTATGTTATATGTGCATGCTGTATTTGCCTATTATTGGGTTTACATTCGAGTAAATACTACAGATATTTCTGCAGTTCTATCTTATGTCCATGTTTATTAGTGTATTTCTGTTGGCGAATCTAATAAATAAATAAATAAGTCCATTTGCGTACGCTACAACCGTACAAATGACAGTACAACATTTGTACTCGTCATATTTAGGTTTTTTGTTTTTCTTTTCTGTTTTGTCCTATTTCATGTTGTTTATTTTAGTTTTTTGTATTTTTTATTTTGTTTATTTATTCTTTTTATTTTTCAGTATTGTCAATTTTTTTTATGTATCTATGTGTTGTGGTATTGCAATAAATATCTAGTCCATTCTATTCTATTCTAAATATAAGCCAAGAAGTGGTTACAGAAACATGGAACACTTTTTACATGATACCAAATGACAAGCCCACAAATCGCAAAGATCTGAGGACCACTACGCCCGTCACTATGAAATATAAAGTTAACGAGTCGTTTTCGCCTGTACAGGTGCTGTACAGGCAAAGAAACTGGCGGTGCTTGTGAAACCACAGGTTAGGTGAACCCTTCAAAAACGGGTCACAATAATGCTCAAATTACTGTTTGATGGCATAAATAGGTATACTGACAATTCATACCTAGATATAGACAATTATGATAATGATAAAACAACTGACTAGATTTTATCGTTTTCTGGAACAGGTGTGGACAAGACACGTTGCTGACTGAACGATTTTTATACTTCCATAACTTCAAGTTTATTTGGTCTTGCCAATTAGAACGATCGTAAAGTCCGCCGCCATTACGGGAGGTCCTTTTTTATCGTGGAAACATACGATTGGAAACCATAACGAGCTTTGTTCTTAAGTCTACGTTACAAAAAATAATAATTGTAAACGTAGCCTAAAGTTTTTAGCACAGTGGTTCGCATATATGATTAATATGGAAAAAAACGTTTGTAATACTTACTATGACTAACTATCACTGCATGTCATCCTAACAAAAATAATCACAGAGCTCAAACAATAAGTTCCCAAGCATTAGAGCTCTACTCCAAACAATAATGTGAGGGTTACTACGTTCCATTTTTGTTGGTTGCTATTTTATTTTTTTTATAATGTCAAGTGACTGGACGAACAAGTCGTGCGCCTGATGGTAAACTATACGCCTGTCCATAACAGTTGCAGTATCCTCAGAGCTTTAAATCGCAATGATCTTAGGGGCACTGCCTGCGCCCGTCACCCTGGGACATAGTTAACAAGTCCAAGTTAATAAGTCGCAAGTCTTGACGCATTGGTAATTAACTATTCGTTCAAAAAATATAGTTCCCAATCTTCATCATTCACTTATCCATTTCAGAACACTTTACGGAGTTATTTGACCAGCGCACAGTGTGCTCAAAGACGTGTTATAGTTTCTTTTTTTATAAAACCACATTAGACTCATTGGACTGTGAACGTGATAAAAACCGTTAAGAAAGAAGTTATCTAACTGTAGTTTCATAGCTTATAATGTAATTAGAAGCTTTAATTAGATAATATTACTCTCTCTCTCGAACTCTATGTATAGCTAAAGTTTAATATCTAAAGATATGTTGTGTCAAACTGAAAGTCTTCAAAATCTGAAGGATAAACTTAGTGGGCTATATGCTCATCGTCATCGTCAACCCATTTTAATCATACTATTGTGACGATGTGACCTCCTTACACCGCCATCACACCTCTTTGTATCGCCTCTCTCCGCTTGTATCCTATCATTTTTCATTTTACGTGTATTTAAATTTTAAATTTGAAATGTTCCATCTTCCTTCGCTTTCTCATTTTGTTTTCGTACTACGGTCACTCACAGTCGGAGCTGTTCCAAATTCCATCGCGAATAATCGCTAATTCTGGTTCTTTACTACGTTTGTAATCATTTAATAAGTTACATCATGTGTAATAATTTATAAGTCTACAGCCTTCGTGTACCTAAATCTGTAATTCAGTTACTCGGCCCATTTAGGGGTAAGTGCCTTAATAATAAAGTGTAGGGAGTGTTTTATACTGTTATACCTGCTTTTTTACATTTACCTTTATATTGTTACAGCCTTTCTTTAAACTTTACTTCTTTAATATATTTTATGGACCGGAAGTTTCCCATTTCATTGCGGTGAACCTGTTCACGGCTAGTTAGGGTTACAACCCTTTTACTACTGCTGAATACGGATCTCTTATAAAGAGAGCGTGTAGGCTACAGCTACTAATCACACGTTTTTCAAAAATAGCTAACCGTCTTCGACGAGGTAGTTTCGCCACAATGTTTTGTTTCAATATTAGCGAGTATCGACGGCATACACATAAGTCTCAAGGAGCCGCCATGCTGAATTGTAAATAAGATATGTTTACGTACCACATATGGCGGATGATAGACTAGCGTAGCGCATCTTCTACTCTGAACTTAAGGCGGGTGGACGGAAACCTGGTGGTCAACTCCTCAAGTATAAAGATATTCAGAAGCTACATATGAGAAGGTGCAACATCGAGCCATCTCAATGGGAAGATTTGGTAGCACTGCGCCCTGAATGGCGGGGTATTGTGAAGAGGCAAGTTCCGTTGGCAGTGTGTTCACGTGTCCTCAATGTGCATGATGGTTCGCCGCGAAGATTGTCTATAGTAGTCACCTTCGAGCGCATCAGCGCCAACTCAACTAGAAGTCGAATGGTCGCCATGACCGAACACGATCGGAAGGATAAAGGATATGTTTGCCATCATGGTGCTAATGCGTAAGTTAGTCGTCGATTGTTCCCCAGGGTACGCCCAAAAGGAATATGATTCATACTTTATTGCGGGAAAACTCCTTCATGCACCCTTTGAAAATCTCCATCGACACACATGTCGGCACTCCCTATTGAGAAGCAAGTTGAGTAAAATATTGTCAATTTTTCTTTAAGTTATTTAGTTTGAAAACTATAAAATCTAGACGTAAAATCTAATATTTCGTTGGCCATTCAGCACGGTAATGCTGCCAGTGTTATTGGGCATTTGAATAAAATATAATAAAAATTGTTATGTTGTGAATCAGATAAACTTTATTTTAAAATTTGTGTTGAAGTTGTTGACATTGATAGTTATATAATGTATTTAATTATTTTATTTTGACTTATATGTTGTTGTTGACGTTGATAGTTATGTATGATACTGTGTTTAGCTTGTTGACATTTTGAATTCTATTGTGTTTTAATTGATTGAGCTTAATGACTAATTGTAATCATAAAACATTGTGCACCCGACATGGGTATGAACTGTTCTAATCAAACTACATTTAACATCTATTTACCAGTTCAAACAATAAATAATTCTGATTCTGAACCAGCTAAGATTAAGAGCGGTCCTTTTTCATTGTACTAGTTGAATAAAAATGGCTAAATCTGGCGAATTGCATTATTGAGTTTTATGTGACGAAGCCTGTTGCTGATTTTGCGGATTGCCATTTGTAATAATTGATTTAGTTTTTGAATTATCTAAATTTTCAATGAAATGCCTTGCAAGACGAAAGAAGATTTTCCATTGATCAAATGGTTAACTTTCTCAACACAAAGAAGATATTAAATTTAATAAAGATCTAATCATCGAGTTAGGTTATGTTACGACGATTACTACTCATTAGATGTGAAGTATTTTTTCGGTTCTAAAAAAAATAAAGCAAAAAATTTCGGGCTCTGTATCTGCGCCCTCTGGCTCCGTATCTTTATCTGTATGTCGGGCTCTGTATCTGTAAATCGAGCTCTGTATCTGCGCCCTGACGTGGCTGACCGGAATCGCGCGAAAGTGACATAAAGCGCGAGATCTGCTGTCGTGTTAGACCTACAGGTCTTTTAGTCACGGGTGACTGATAATACTAAAGCCATTAGACTTGTATTACAGCCCACCAAGACCTAAGAATTCACGTCTAACATAATTCCAGAGGATTCTTAAAGAAGGTCCGCCGTGTCCAGCACAGTGGTACACGTATATGAGGAAATACAGAAATAACTCTCGCAACTGACCTTTGCTTTTTATAACTGGACATAACAAAAATAATTATGCTCACAAAATTCCCGATCTGTGTTTTCAATCATGTAAATTGGTAAACTCAATGGTTATTACACGATTCCGATGCCAAAACGAGGCATTGTTATTTTTAAGTGCAACTCGAAATTCGGTCTTTACAACAGCTTTTAATTAGTTTTTTGCCTGATTTATTGCCACAAGACCCACTGTGTCAATAATGGGACACGTTTTGTTATTTTAAAATGCCCATATTTGTCAGAAATTTTGGTTATAATTCTGTAGTAATAATATATATGTGCGGTTTTAATAATTCTTTGTCCTGATTTTCTGATTCTCACATTTTAGACCCATTACAGCAGATAAGACGTTAAAAATAAGGGCCACTCCGCATATGGGAGGTGATGAAGAACTGTGCTACCACGAAATCGTATTCGCATTAACGCAGGATATTTTATACTGAACGTAGCCATAAAACTGTAATTCGAATTGTAACGATAGGATAAGAGTGAATAATGTGAGTGACGCGGAGAAATGAGTGAGTAAGAGAATGAAGAGAAAGAACGGTGATAGGCGGCCATTTTTGGTTATTGTACACGTGCCACATGCTTTTGAAAAAAAAAACAATAAGATAAGTAAGAAGAAGATAAGAACCGAATTTTAATGTTAAGAAGAATTTTTTCCCCGCATTTAACTGCCTCCGTTGCAAAAGATCTAAGCGGTTCTAAAAAGATCTAAGGGACACTGCCACTGCGCCCGTCACCCTGTGACATAAGTTGACAAATCCTATGTGCCTGTAATGCACCGTTACACTTCAAAACCTGAACGCAGTAATGTTCACATTACTGCTTGGCGGCAGAAACAGGTAAGGTGGATACTTCCCTGGATCAACTCTTTCACAAGCATCTCTACTGTATGTATGTAGTAAGTAGTGTATGCGTTAATATTATTAAATACATTCATACATTTTAACTTTTTTGTAACGTACAAACTACATAGATACGAGCTATCGTATCATATCTAGTTCCCACGTAACACAATCGTCATACAGTTCATTATTAAAATTATTCAAAAATTCGCTTTAACCGCTCTCCTATTTGATTCTAGGAATATCCAGTGAGTGGACATATTCATAACCGGTACCCAGTTAACGTTACTGTAAAATAAAATTAACAAATTTATAAATCAAAATGTAAATAAGTATTCTAAGCGAAGTTTCGTTTAGAAGTTAAAGAGTCATAAGGTAGCTTTCGGTCGTAACATTGCATTACAGTGACAGCTGCGCGTACGCAGCGCACGCGTCGGATTAAAATGTATTATTTATATATTTTATTTATTACTTAATGTTTATTGTTATTTATAATTCAGTGTTGGTATATAATTTAAAGATTACAAACGCTTGTAATTTGAGTTACTAAATATCTAAAGATAGAATTTATTTTACTTACAACTCTCTATAATAACGCATCCGTCATGGAAGAATGGCATAAATGGAATTACGTCAAACATATTTATTGCTCCATTATATATAGAAAAATAAAACCCACATCCTCTAGCATTGGAGAGGGTGTAGGTTGTACTTTTCTGTATTTAATCTCCAATTGGAGAGAATGTGGCTTATAATTTTCTGTATCTAATGGAGCAATGGATGCGATTATTAATATAATCTGCAATCCAACCATATCACTGCAGCTATGTATAATTACAGGCAAAACTGCACAATATTAACTCAACGAGCTCCCCTTCATGCTAGTTATTTTATTATCCACGTACTATTATTATTTTATTATAAAACATAAACATCAAATTTACAACCTCGTTTTTTTAAAATCGGTTACGGATCATATCCTTTGAGTATTTCGTTAGCGAAGTGTTGTCAGCAAAATTCAAATATCGACCGTAAAGATCTCTATCGGAGATTCCGAAACCCGCGGGGGTCCCAGAGTGGGGCCATGAAATAAAGTTATTTGTATGATTGTAAATATTATTGCTATGTAAATATAAATGTACAGTTACATACATAAAATTCTTAGCTTATTCTAACTCAAGTAACTTAAACGCTCCATACAACCGACGAACTCACCAACGTAAATGAAAAGGCAATAATCACCATAAACCTATTGTAATATACGACCCACTGCTGGGTCTCTAAAGAGATTGTTCAAGCTACAGTCCCAAGCATTATGCGGGTAAATCAAAGATTGGGACCCCTCTTAAGGTGATTTTCCACCGGCGAGGCGAGGCGAGATGAGGCGAGACGAAGATTGATATTTGTATGACAAAATTTCAATTCTCTCCCAGCCCAAATTCGTTGGAATGACGAGGAGAATTGATGTTTTTGTTGATGTAACACTGAACCTTATTGCTACCTGCATAGAGTATTGTAACTCTGCAACCGAAACACGGTTTCTCGCGCGATTTCGCAAGTGGCAATTAATATCCGTCGCAAGATTGTGGGGTATGTATAATTTGAGATTTAAAAAAAGATGGTTTCATCTTATTCTTCTTCTGTTAACATATTTAATAATAATAATAATTTACGGAACATGTTATTTCTGTGAACTAAACAGCATTGAATCTTCACTATACACAATTACAACGCAAGCTTGTGCGAGATCGCGATGGCTCGCAAGTGTTATTAATGGAAATTTTTGGTGGAAATAGGCCGGCGTGATTTCAATTCTCGTCTCTTCTCGTTTCGTCTCGCCTTGCCGGTGGAAAACACAGCAACGCGTTACAGACTTCTACAGACAGACAGGTTGTACGTGGACCCGTGGCGATCTAATACACAAGCGAATTTGACAGGCGAAGCGAGTTAGGCGGTTTAGGCAGTTTTATTTTTCTATGAATTTGTAAACTAAGCCCAAGCCTGCCTTAAAGCTCAAATTATTTGCATTAAAGGAAAAGATGCTTAATAATAATTTTTTAACATATTAAGTATTATTGAATGTTAGAATGTTTCACCATCGTAATATTCAATTATTAAATAAAGATCGAGCACTTGGAAAAATTTACTTCGATCCGGTTGTATTCGAGCCAAAGTCTCCCAGCAAACCGTGCCAGACGCAATACCAACTAAGCCACGGAACGAACCAACGGACCTCACGAATTTTTCCATGTGTTTGTTGCAGATCTCTGTTTTTTTTTTTAAATACTTTTTTGCCGTAACGCCATCTGTGAGAGATCTATGAAAGTTTTTTCTTCACTCCGGGATGTACCTTTACAACCCTCAGCAGCTATTTACAACCATCAGCAGCTACTATTGTTTTTTTAACATATTACTGTAATCTACACTTTGCAGCTGTCTTAAATCGTAAGCTAAATTCTCTAAGGAACAGCAAGCACAGAGTCAACCAAGGTGTCCATGGAGGCAAAGGTCAGTACTATCAGATTTCGTGGCCCGATATAACGGTGCGAAATTTATGACGTAACAGGCGACGAGCGCGCTAATTGCTGCGTGCGCGCATCCCATCGCTATCGTAGACCTGTATGAGGTAGTCATGAGTTTGAAGTTTTTAAGACTTTTGCTATGACAATTAATTTATTAGAAATTATAGATCTTTTATCGTTATTTGTAATAATAGAGATCCGCTTTTTGAATTAATTTTCTTTTAGTAAACACTGAGACAATTTTCGTCTCAATTTGAGTTTGAAATATTGAGAACAAAAGTCTCGTACGATACGATAGTTTTTTTTTTTTAATTCTTTATTTATTTAGATAACTTTGATCATTGTTGTAAACATGTCAGCTTCATCAGAAAAACAATACGTCAAGAAAAACTACCTAACCAAACTTGTATACAAAATCGTTGCAGCACTAGATTTTCTTATTGTTCAAACTTGAAACTGTCAGAATATTGTATATTTTATATTATATTATAGTAACGGTAGAGCTCCTTGAGATAGAGTTCGTCCAGGGAAGTTCTGCCACCTTACCTATTCCTAATGTCAGCATTACCGCGTTCCAATTTGGTAGGGTAAGAGTGCTGGTGAAAAAACAGGCAAACGGGACTTGTCAGCGTATGTCTCGGGGTGACGGGGGTAATGGCAGTGTCTCTGATATGTCGCCTACCATCAAATGGCCCTGCCGGAAATCGAATATGAGACATCGTCATCCAGCGCGCACAGGGCAAACCGTTGAGATCGTCATTGACATCCCAGAATTCTTGCATTGTTTTTTAATGTTAATTTTAGCGTGTAATTTAATTAGCAATTACTTTCCTATGGTTGTGAATTTAGAAAATTTTTTTTTGTTGAACATGCTGTCACAAACTTGACCGTAAATCACCCTTAAAGCGCCTGTATCCGTACAAACGCTGATGTTTTATAAGTAATTCGGTTATATGATTAAAAGCACGTATGCTCGCTTCTATATCCTGTATGGAGTTGCGACGGAACGAAGCAAAGTCACGGCGAAGAAAAAGAATTAAAACACGATTCAAAATTTAAAATGGCCAGAAACAAGAAAAAAAGGTGCAATTATGATGGAGGAGGTCGAATCGTCACAAGTTTAGATAAATATATTTTGAAAATCAAAACTATTTTTACAATAAAAGATTCACTAAAAAGTTTGTTCTCACCAACCTCACAGATTTACATTCAGAAAAAAATTGTGAGAAACGAAAGCACACATTGACTGTTATACAGCCACATCCCAGAAATAAACATATCAGCACAGGTTCAACTCTGTTATAGTAGAAATAAATCCAGTGGTACCAATTAATCTAGTGCTTACTTGGCTTCGCTTAATTTACTGTCTTCGTTAGTGTGTACATGGCACATTGGATATAGATTTGTTTTCGCTGTTACTGTTCTGTTCAGTGTTGGTTTGTTCTTTTATGCACGCCAAGCAATTTAAAAAATACTTCGTAATTTAAAAAAAAGAACTAACGTTATAGCGTTAACGACCGTTAAATCAATTATGATGACAACTAACAAAATGGCGTAGAGACAAGCGACATCGGTTCTAGCACAGAAATAACTGTAATAGAATGACTGTTATAATAAATTACGAATTGATTTTTGCCAAATTTCAATATTGTTTTGTTAAAAACTTTATTTACGATACCCAGTGACGAGACAAACAAAGTGTGCACCTGGTGGTAAGAGACACGCCTGTCCGAGTTAACAAGTCCCATGTGCCTGTAATTTCACTAACACCCTTATCCTTCAAAACCGCAACGCAGTAATGTGATCATTACTACGCAGTAATGGTCACATTACTGCTTGGTGACAGAAATAGATAAGGTGTTCGACAACATTACATACGTTGCTCTGATTCCAAAGTAAGTAGCTATAGCACTTGTGTTCTGGAAATCGGAAACAACGACGGTACCATAAACACCCGAGACAATATAGAAAAGTTAGTTTTCTACACTGACCCGGCCAGGGATCAAACCCGGGACTTCAGAGATCGCTATCTCACCATGAAAACGGGTGTGCAAGCCACTCGATCACGGAGGCCGTCAAATACTGTACTACTGGTGGCAGTACTTTGGACGAGCTCTTTCACACGGAGTTCTACTGCAACTAAATACATAAGGGCAAACGTCTGTTGGACGTGAGTACAAACGACAGAAACTCCAAGAGTTGGCCTCTCTTGGAGTTTCTGTCGGTTTGGTTGTTTAATATAATCATTATGACGTAAAAAACATTTAAGTATTGGATACTGCAAAAAAAAAAACATGAAAGTATAGTGATTGCTGAAGAAACAATAGCTTTGTGCACTTGTGGGATAGTACGAGAGCCTTCTGTTATAAAAGATGATATAGCCAAGCCAATGATATATAGCCAAGATAGAAAAAGGTAATGCTTCTGTGATTTCATCACCAGTTTGATATGATCATTAATAACACCGGTTTCTTCAAATCCACCCGTTAAGACGGATGGAAGTAAGTTATATAGTGACTAGAATAGAAAGAGGAATGAATGCTTCGGTGATTTAGTCAGGTAGAAAGGATGAATTTTTTTTTCAAATTTATAAAGCGGACTTGTAAGGAAACGTAGGAGAAGAAGATATCTTTATACATTTCTTGATTAGAGAGGATGTCTCTAAAGAATGTCAGATAAAATGGACTGAAAATAAACAGCAGAAGGTGGAAGAAATTTATCAGAGGCTTAGCGAGTGGAAACTGGCGTGATAGCATTATTATTATACTATATATAGCTCGATTACCACTGACTGATCTAACTAGATAC
>NW_020653718.1:3387838-3421582 GCF_003589595.1 Hyposmocoma kahamanoa
GTAGACATTTAGGTAATAGTTCTCCCAGAAGGAACAGCGATAGTTTAAAATGATTTACAGGAATAGTGGCCGGAAGGGTTCAGTGAGTACGAGAAAATCCGGATATCTTGGAATAGTGCTCCACATCAGGTGGGACAGAGGCTGTTCGCTCAAGTATCGTAGATGGGCACATGGCTCTCAAATAAAAGTTGTCAAGAATCTTAGTCAGGTTCTACCAGAATCGAAAGTGTTCTGATATGACGAATTTAAGATGGCCGCCATACGAAATTGACTATTCTGAATCTTCGCAGTTGTCAATGATATACGACTGGTTTGTTCTGAGATATTTAAGGATACAACTTGACGCGAACGTACCAACTACCCCTACATGTAACCTAACTGGAGCAGTCGACAACCCTGCTTCCTCCCACTCAAACTCAACCAAAGAGGATTCTCTACTGAAATATGAAGTCTAACTCCCAACCTGTCACACGTATCCCAAAGAAAGCCCTCGCGGGCCGCTTTAGCGGCCCGGCGCATCGCGCGGCATCTAGTCTATATATATAAGTAAAATATGTATTTATCGGTCTGAAATATTTTTACTAACTATTTGCGGATTGTAGGTAACAGAGAGCGTATTCTTTAGTTATAGCATATTGCAATATTAATTTTTATTTCCCAAAAAAAATGGTTTCTTTCTGCCCAATTTGTACAAAATAAAGTGGATATGAAAACGTTGAAGATGTAGGCCTCAATGTACATACTTCGATCAGACCACGGATGTCCTTAATAATAGCAAGTGTAGGGGCCAATACTACGCTATAGTATTGACGCCTAATTGTTTAAATTGATAGATGATAAAAGTATAAAGTTTATTAATAAGGTAAGAAGATACAAGCCTCGTTGAGGATGTGTATCTCTTACGTTGTTGTTACGTTAAGACATATGAATGTTCGTTAAACACTCAAGATGTCTAGATGAAGTGAATGCTCGTTTAACACTAAAATTACTTGCCTACTTATGTGCCCATGTAATGTATGTAAGCCACGGACAGTAGGGCACAAAGTAGAGCTCAAGGTAAGCGGAAGTACAGCAAGTTTAAAAAGTACAGAGAAGAAACACGTGCATTGGAAGTAAATGAGGTTGTCAGGCAGGTAGTGAGTGCAAGTTTAAGGTCTCTGCTAATTTGTTTCAGAATGTCGTGTTCTATGTTACGATGTAAATAATTAATTTTCATGAAAATTGTTGCTTGGTGGCTCTTTATTAACCGACTTCAAACAAGAAGGAGGTTCTGAATTCGATTGTATTTTTTTTCTTGTATATTACACGATTGCTCCAGCATTTATGAACTGACTTTGATGATTTTTTTTATTAGAAAGAGTATACGTCAGTATTGGTCCCATTTAAATTAGAAGAACTTATTCCACCTCTAAGGGTGGCAAACTAGGGAATGAATAAAACTTGGCAAATAGACGTAATTCCTAGAACTTTTCAGGTCGGTTTTTTTTTTTACAAAAAGTTGTAATGTAAATGTACAAATTGTCAACCACATGTACTAATTCTAAAGTTAATTGGTTTTGTATTTTTCTTTGCATTAGAAATTTAGAACATAGAATAAAATTTTACGACCATTCCAAGAAAACATTTTCAGCTTAGGCATTGTTTACTATAACATTAGTTGAAAAAAAGAAAACCATAATATTGGTTAAAATGAACATTCTACGAAAGAAGTTACAAATGGAAACAATTTATAGATGTGGTGCTTGATGCTTATGCTAATTCTAGTTTTACAACCTTTTAACCACCACATTTTAGAGCTTGGCTTTGATTTGTCTGGTCAAGACTTTAAAACCATCGGATAGCTACATAAATAAATGAAGTTGAACAAAGAATATATAGCAAAGTAGTATAAGCAATATACATTTTTAAACGTTCGCATTGCAATATACAATATAATGTACTAAGTTGTAGCAGTAGAGCTCCTTGTGAAAGAGTTCGTCCAGGGAAATACAGTCATATTTATTAGTAAATAAATATGGCTGTTAACAAAAATGACCAAAAAACAAAGTTGACCTTGGATTGAAGGTTTAGTCTCCGTTTCGGCGGTGGAATCCTCATCCACCCTCGCTATTATATTCGAAATATCGCCACACTACAACACTAACGGTGTCCCTATTCCGCATTAAAGCCGTATTCAAGTTATCAGACGATCGCGAGAAGCGTTTTTGCAAACGCCGCATTCCACGCTGGAGATAACTTGAAACCATACTCCTGATTGAAATAAGTTTGATGTTTTTCAATTTCTGTCGCTTGACGCACAATTCTAGAATAAAAGTGGCGATTTGACCTCCATCTTACCTGATGGAAAGTGAAGATGAGATCGAGGATGTAACATACACACCTAAATATTCACTCTCGCCTTGAAAAGGTTAAAGTTATAGCGTTCGCGGTTATGTGGAAGCGAATCGTGCGAATCCGGGGAATATCCACAATAACATCGGTGGAGAGAACCTGAGAATATATAGCAGCACTAGAGCTCCTTGTGAAAGGGAATTACTGCCACCTTACCTATTTCTGCCGCCGAACATTCATATGTGCATTTCTGCCTTTCGATCTTGAAGGGTAAGGGTGCTATTGAAATTACAGGCACATGTGACTTGTCAACTTATGTCTCTGGGTGACGGGGGCAGTACCTGTGCCCGTCAATCTTTGCGTATCGCTTTACACCAGGCGCACGACTTATTCATTCCGTGACTTGGTATCATAAAAAAATCTGAAAGCTGAAATATGATGACATTCTATCCAGTGATTTATGCTTCTTTTCAGGAAATGTTCTGCAATCGCTGACTTACTGGATCTATTAATAAACAATCTATTTAAATCTATAAATTTTTGTGTGAAATTAAAATCTGGAATAAAGTCATGGAATAAAAGTTGTTCTTTATGATGTTAATAATAAAAAAAGAAAACAATCCAACTTCTATTATTATGTTAGGTAGGGACGATGGCATAGGTGGCTCAACTTTGCTCTGTAGACGTTGGATACCCCGAGTTCGGTTCCCGTTAAAATCATTTTAGGGAAATTATCTTTTCTAAATTGGTTCTGGGTAGTGCCGTGAATTTCTTTGCTTTCGTACTCATACATAATCGTACAGGGAATTAACAAGTTTGAGACCAGGTCACAAGGTGACGGGCGCGAAAAAACAATTATTTAGAGCCAAAGACAAATCAAATTAGCAATAAAACAATAGTATTTCTCTCAAATATCCAATTACACGTAAAAGAAATAAATCCACAAAGTTCATAAAAGATGACGGCTACATTGTAGGTAAACAATTTCGGAGGCCGTTTTGCGGTGCGTATGCGCAATTGTAAAGATATTATTTGGAATGAATGTTGTGGTATATGCGCCTTTACAGCTTGTGGTCGGGCATTATGGTCCAAGCTTAAAAGGCTGGCGTTGAAAGAGTCCAAAGTTCGTTTTCTTGCACTCTTTGGTTAGTTAAAAGAACAGCGCACGTTGTTCCCTTGACAACTAGAACCGGTTTTCTAATAACACCAAAAAAGCTTGGCGGCACAGTAGGAGAGCGATTACTTCCCAATTGAGAGGACGACGGTTCGAATCCCCTGCGGCTTCATTATCTATCTTTAATTTCCAAGTTGAATAGCCATACTTCTCGCTAACGGTAAAGTAAAACATTGTGATAAAACCCGCATGTCCAAGAAGGGTCACAACTATCGGAAAATGTGAAGTACCCAAACCGCATCTTTTTCTTAGAGGAGACCTGTGCACAGCAGTGAGACGTACAAAGAGTTGTCGGTGTTAAAGATGACCGTAAGTATCCAATTCCTACACCTTTAGTAGCAGTAGAGCTTCTTGTGAAAGAGTTCGTCCAGGGATGTGCTGCCCACCTTTCCTATTTATGCCGCCAAGCAGTAATGCGTTCCGACATGGGGCTTGTCAACTCAAGGCGACGGGCACAGTGGCAGAGCCGCTAAGATCTTTGCGATTAAAAGCTCTAAGTGGCACTGCAACTGTTATGGACAGGCGTGTCGCTTACCATCAGGCGCACGACTTGTTCGTCCCGTTATTTGATATTATAAAAGATCAAATGATAAAATGACATTTCGGACAGTCATTTCTCGGATGTAGTGCGCAAAACGTCCTTAGATGGAAGTATCTTCCCTTGTTATTACGGACATTAAAAAATAATTATTACGGTTGTCTATACACAGATAAATATGTATATTATTATTTACTACTTAATTTAGAATGAGTGTTAAGTCACTTTTTTTTGGCGTGTACACTAAACTCCATTGACATTCCATTTATAACTTGAAATGCAACGAACGTGATAGGTCTGCCTGGTATTAAATTTTCAATAACATCTTGATGTAGAATTGTGATTTATGTACTATCAACAATGTTAAAACTTTTCCGATTCGACTGTATTTTTTTTGTATGTTACAATACAAATTTTATCACACACAAAATTTATCGCGTAAATTTTGTGTGTGATAAAATTTGTGAACCGAATTTGATGATTCTTTTTTGTTGGAAAGAGTGCTCCTCCTTACTAGTGGTCCGAAAACCTAATTATGACGACACCGTTGTTCTTCCATGATATGTTGGATGTTTATCGCATTGACACGATTAAGTTTGGTAAGGTTAGGTTAACTTAGGTGTAAAAGAAAAAATGAGGTTTAAAAGAAAAAATATTTACCTCTCAAAATTACTTTCGAGGTTATGATAATTCGAGCAAACTTTATTTCTGGAAAATATCGTTTCGGACTTCTGATAGGTAACTCTAGTGGTCCCATTTAAATTTGAAGAGAATATTCCACCTCAAAAGGTGGCAAACGAGGGGATAAATGACTTTTGAGGTCGGTTTTTTTAGTACTCTCCTGTACTGAGATTATTGGTAAAAAACTTTTATTAAAAAAAAATATGATATAGCCCTTAAATGGTTGACAAGGACAATCGGGCTGTGAGCGGTAAAATTCTGATATTACCTTTATGTCAAAGTATGTAACAACATACTTTTCTTTTTAATTAATAATCATTTTGCATTATACAAATATTAATTATTTGAAAAGAAAAAAGAAGTGATTTTTATATGTAATTAACAGTTTTACACTCTTCATTGGACATTGTACAAAGTACAGCTAGAATTGCACCCACCGACAAAAAAGTGGTGATACGATAACTTAGAATGCCAACGTTAAAGGAGCCATAGACGTCCGCACCGAACCAAACCAGATCCGGTCCCAGTATTAGAGCATGTTGCACTAGGCAACGCGTCGTTTATAACACTGAACCAAAGGTGGTAGTGATAATCTACCTTTAAAAAAACTTAATTTCTACGTACAATGAAAATGCAAAACACTATCTAGAGCACTCGGACCAAATATAATACGATTTAAAAATTTCGTTTCTCAAGCAGGATAATTAGAACTTTTTTATATAAACCCCTTTTTATATAAGACATCAAAAGTTTGGGGAATTACATCTATATGCCAAGTCTTATTCAAATCGGTTACTGGAAAGTGCGCGCAACCGCATTCATCCCCTAGTTTGCCACCCTTAGTGGTGGAATATTTTCTTCAAATTTAAATGGGACCACTACTGATGTATCCGCTTTCCAACAAAAATGCCGAGTAATCGCGCACACACACACACAAAATTAAGTCGAATTGAGAACTTCCACCTTTTTTTGAAATCGGTTTAAAATGACCTAAGTACTCTTTTCACTGTCATCATAATACGTATACAAAATTTATATTTTTAAACGATGTAAATACTAGAGAGCCTGCAGACACCGGATTAGCAATATTTTTATGACTGCTAAATACAGCCAAAAAGTTTATAAACATGTGACATAAATAATAATACCACTCTAGATTAAATTATTAGACTTATGTTTATTTAAAACGTTTCGTTTATTTAAAAAGTAAAATATGATTGAAAAGAAATAAGATATAAAATTTTATCTTGATTCTATCATTCTTGACTCATTTGTAACTAGTGACATTTTTATAGTTGAGGTAGTCACTGCCTCTATGGCCAAACGTTTGCCACGCCGGACGGTCACGCAGAGGTACCAGGTTCGATTCCCGGGCCGGGAGAAATATTTGTATGGCCTACATTTATTTCTCTCGTGCGTTTGGGTGTAATTTGTGGTTGTCTATGTGTGTGTCCATGGCGCCCTCGACACAGGGTTTTCCCTGGTGCGGGGTTATGTTGAGTGTGTGCGTTGTTATTATTATTATCATAATGACATTGTATAACAAGACATTTACACGTTATTTAATATAGCGACATATGTTTGTACTGGCACTGTTTTTGTTACATCTTCTGGTACGCCATGTTTTAAGCAACTAAACGAATTATTATTATTGTTGTAACTCCTAGCTGGGTAGCCAACGTCGGGCAAAAATTATACATGCATGTAGGGAAACCTAAATATGATTGTTGCAGATAACGTTATTTCTCATATTCTTCACAAACATTGGCGAGGTATAATAATAACGGATAAGGCAGTTAGTGGGAAGAGATCTAACTGCAGTTTCGGTCGTTATTGTCGTAAATGATTAACATGCTCAATCTTACTTAGATTTTACAAAAATAATTATTATAGTCTTCATTGCGCGAGCGTGTGTGTGTGTGTGTGTGTGTGTGTGTGTGTGTGTGTGTGTGTGTGCGTGTGCGTGCGTGCGTGCGTGCTTGTGTGTGTTAGGTGTTTGTTTCAGATCTTTGTATCGAGTTATTAAGCAGTTTTTTCGCCTTCAGCGCACCTGTGAGAAATGTATGAAAGTCATGATTACACTATTACATTATTAATAATGATGTATTGATACTGAATTGCAAAGATCAAACTATTTATTATTACTCATTCCCTCAAAACATGCACGCATAAAAGTTTGTACAGTATAACTGTTTGGACGAAATCTCGTGATCGACCCGACCAAATCCTGTCGTCTGTATTATGTTTTATCAAGCCTCCTTCGCCGTGACTTAAATGAGACGCAACTACCGTGAAGGCTTGACTCCGTTTCCCTTTTAAAGCGGTCCAAGGTATCAGGTTACCTTTGAAAAACCGATTGATATAGGTTGAAATTTTATTCCCATATTTAATAAATATCTTAAGTATTAATAGCTAACTAAAACTGCAACACAACTTCTAGACTTGTAGTTAGAGGAAAATATTTGAAGAATTACAACTAACTTTTAATGTCCAGATCAAAATAGACTCGTGAGCGGGAACGATTTTTATTATATTATATTAGTGATTCATTTAGCTGTTTCAGTTTGTATCAATATATTATGTATAAAATAAATAATAAATGTGTACAAATGTATATATTTTTTATATCATCATGTGACGGGAAGAACAAGTCGTGCGCCTGGTGGTAAGCTACACGCCTGTCCATAACAGTTACAGTACCTCTCAAAGCTTTAAATCGCAAAAATCTGAAGGGCACTGCCACTGCGCCCGTCACCCTGAGACATAACTTGACAAGTCCCATGTGTCTGTAATTTCACCAATATTATATAGAAGTTGAAATAAGTATAGTATAATTGCCTAAATTTTAAGAAAGTAATAAACATAGAGTGGATAATACCTCGGTCTGAAGTACCAGAATTTGTTTTATAAGTTCACTTTATTAAAAACAGTAGGATTGAAAGAATTTTTCTTTACATTTATTCGATCTTTGTAACAACAATAATAACATTTTATTTTTATCTTTAGTAAGAGGTGTTATAAACTCTATGTATTATTTAAAGATTACGTAGACATACTGCGTCATTTCTAATGTCTGGTAACGAACAAAGTTTATTCATATTATTTTATTACATATTGCAACACCACTATTACATTTAGTACACCGCGCCACCAATAGATGACATCACTTGTATTCTGAAACGCGCAATCAAAGTGTTCATTATCAAGTAAGATTTTTGAGATATTTTCATAGACGTGATGGATCATGGCTACTAGGTAGCAGAAAACTGCCTATCTTGTTGCCTAATCCGCCGTCATAAATAATAAAGCCGTCAATGCAGTCTCTCATGAAGCTGCATTGACGGCTTATCACGGCTACGTTTCTTCCGTGCTCAGCTACGGTCTTGTACTGTGGGGCAACTCAGTAGATCTAGAAAGAGCGTTTAAGGTCCAAAAGAAGTGTATTCGGGCGATCTGCGGTGCGTGGTTTGACGATAGTTGTAAACCGTTGTTCAAAAAACTCAACATACTGCCTTTGCCATGTATGTATATTAGGGATATATGTGTATTTGTCAAGACCTATCCTCAATATTTTAAAACACGTGGTGAAATCATTCAAAGGCAAACTAGAGCTAAAATCATGAATCTTTTGTACCAACCTCGTTGCCACAAAGCAATTTATAAAAGAAACTGTTTTAACATGTGTGTTATTATTTATAATAATTTACCAAGTGAAATTAAATTATTACAAGGACATACATTTAAATTAAAATTGACAAAATGGCTTTTGACACATTGCTTTTATACTAATAAAGAATATTTAGAATTTTCAAATGCAAATATAAATTAATCCGAAGTGTAATTAATTAATGGTAGAGACTGAACACGAAATCCTATTAATATTTGCACATTTGTTTGCAGATTGAATACAATGTACCTAATTTTATTTAAGACCTATGTAATTACTGTATTCTGGCAAATAAACGTATTCTATTCTATTCTATTCTATTCCGACCATTATGGGACAGCTAATTTGACAATTCGAAGGATTTGCACTAATTCCGCTTCCACGCTGTTTATCCATATCCGTGTTTTTCATCAATTAATGCTATAATTCGTGCACGCGGAGCGCTGACAATCACGGTGTAAAAATCACCTTACGTACCTCGAAATTTTACGAGAATACCGGTGTATTCAATAGGTATTTTACATATACCAATGATTTTTTTAATATCAACTGAACTAAATAGAACATGTATATATACGATATGCATTATTCAAATTTCGTTAATATCATTTGTTAAAAAATAATTTCAGAAATGAAGCCAGTGTCGCTGTCGCTCGACCTAAGCAAAATGACCCGTATTAGTACGGGAAAAAGTTGAAATCGAGCTAAAAGCAGAATCTGGGTGATTAACGTTATTTAGGTGACAACAGAACTTTAGGTGTCATTGACCTAATTAGGTGCCAATATTTTGAAATGCAAGTACGTGGCAGATTTGTTGTACCACTACATCTTACTACTTAGTAGCAGCAGAGCTCCTTGTGAAAGAGTTCATCCAGGGTAGCACCCTTATCTATTTCTGCCAAGCAGTAATGCTGACATTACTGTGTTCCGGTTTTGAAGGGTAATACTGCTGATGAAATTACAATAGCTTACCTTTACTTAGTGTACCATCAGGTGCACAATTTTTTCGTCCCGTTACTTAATGTTATAAAAAAAAGAAAAAATGTAAGTTTAAAAGAATAAACCTTACTTGTATATGTAACTACGGCGATTTCTTTCTCTTCGTCCCCACCGGCATTACTATATTCTTTTTACCTCCTTCTGGAGAAAAGAGTTAAACAGCTACAATAATTATCTCTAGGTAAGATTCCCAGTAATTTCCGATCAATAATTTTACGATAAAGTTTCTGTTAACGTCTCTGGGACCGGTTTGCCCGATGCGTTTTTATGGACATTTCGCCAGACTATAACATTATGTTTTTTATTTTTCTATTTATTGTATTGTATTCCTTTGAGCCTTGAAAGGCTCGATTAAACTTGTAATTTCATTTATTTTTGCATATGGAGTCAACAGCAGACCTCGCTGATCACGCGAATGATTTACTTCGATAATAGATGTTATTTTATTTTTAATTTATGACACAGTAAAATATATCAAGCTGTAAACAATAGAGAAAAAACGATTAAAAATTAACATAGTTTTTTTTTAAACAAGCAGTTTACGTAGTTTGTGTACAATAACGTTTGTGTACTGTAGTACAAAAAAAGTTATCACTTAAACCAGCAAAGCAAAATAATAAAAAAGAACCACAAAATTAAATAAACTAAAAAACAAATAAGTTAAATTATTGTTGATAAATGGACTTTATAAATTTTGGAAAAGACAAATATAATCACCATCTAAATGATTCTTATTGTACGCATTACAAGCTCTAAACAAGAAAGCGTTATCATCATTATTATCAACCCATTTGTACGGCCTACTGCTGGCCACGGATCTCTTCTCAGGCGAGGGTTTATACCAGAATCCGAGAATTTACAGAGAGAATTTCCGAGGGTTGTGCGGGCAGGTTTCATCACGACAGTTGCTTTCATCGAAAATCTAATGATAAATTTCAGATAAAGTTTTGCACATAAATTCCGAGGTGCAACCCCGTATTCGGACCCACGGTCTTTGCTAGAGAGGCGGTAGGTCAAACCATGACTTTTTACTTTTTTTTCCCACTTGGTATAATAAAATATATATATATATATTCGGTTCAACAGACAATAAGCCATCTTTCCGGGGACAAGCAAAGTCAGGGTTAAAGTTTTAAAGTTCATGCACACATCATCACAATGTTAACGACATCTGAAGGCCACTAAGATTTACGAGTTCGTTTGACTCCACCTTAAGTGTATTAAATTTAAGACCATTTTAAATGTCTGATTTTGAAAAACAGCCTTGTTTTATGGACAAACCAGACACACGACATAATGTAGGTCATATTGGTATACCAAAATATGTTTGTATAGACTCTTTTAATGACCAGGGTTTATGTTAACTCGTATATACTTGTGATTATTAATATGTAGACCCGATGGGACTTGAATCCACGACCATACTGCACTGTAGCATTGCTCTCACCAACTGAGCTACGGGTCAAATTATCGAGTAGACGAAATTTTCATATGTGTTTTTGTTAAAGATCTTTATACAGGATTTTTCTGTTCTGAAGATCTGAAGAACACTGCCACTGCCCCTGTCACCCTAAGAAATAAGTTGACAAGTACCTTGTACCTGTAATTTAACCAGCACCCTTACCCTTCAAAACCGGAATGCAATACTGCTCACATATCTGCGGCAGAAATGGGTAAGTTGGCAGTACTTCGCTGGACGAAGTTTCACAAGAAACTCTACTGGCTACTAATAATTTCAGAAGGATTTCGATTGAAAAATCGTATATAAAAAGTTATCACACTGTTCTGTGTACTCAGTTGTTAAAAACCCATGGTAGTGGTCCGGGAATCTCAGATCTCTATTATAGCACACTTTTACCGGTTAAGTCCAGGTTAACGGCTATGGCATCTTTTGGAAATCTATGTCACAAGAATTTTCATTCAAAAACGCGTCTAGCTGCCGATAATACAAGATGTAGGTCACAGTCACATTGAGCAACTCCATAAATCTGTCACAAATAGAGGCGTTCACGATCTGTCAGATGTCAGACGACGCGACGGTAGACAGCTGGCGGATATAAGGTAATGTAACTTTGTATAGATATTGCTGATAATTAAGTCTATCCAATCTAATTTATATAAAATACTGTTCGTCAGTTTTTTTTACGAAAATTTCGTTTTTTTTTCAGGAACTTTAAGTTCGTCTCCCGAAAGTTGATATTTTTAACCGACTTCAAAAAAGGAGGAGGTTCTCAATTCGACTGTATGTTCTTTTTTTTCTTTCTTTTTTTTTGTATGTATGTTACGCGATAACTCCGGTATTTGTGAACCGATTTTCATGATTCTTTTTTTGTTGGAAAGGGGGTATTTCTATAGTGGTCCCATTTCATTTTGAAGAAAATCATCCACCTCAAAGGGTGGCTGTTTACGCATGAAGATTCATTTTTATAAATAGCGCCTAACTTTAATTTAGGAGCAATTACTTTTAGCAATAATTTAGTTAATTTTGCTATTAATCCAATTCAAGACGTTTTTCTCTCGATATACTTTGAGTAGTGTCGTAGTGAGAACCTATTTTTATTATCTCCAGTATCAAGTCCTGTATAGTGGCGAACTAGGGGATATTTCAATGAAACTTAGCAAATAGACGTAATTCCACGTACTTTTGAGGTCGGTTTTTTTAGTACTCTGTACTGATATTATGTTTCTTCTTCTTGTCGTATAGATATCAAACACTATGTAATTGTGACCTAGAAGTTATTGTCGCTATCCGCGTCACTAGTAAAAGCGGACATGCTGAAGCGCTAACCCATGTTTTGCCCGGGAGCAATCCAGTGATTTGAAATAGGTAAGGCAGTACCTGAATGAAATTCTTTCACAGAAAGCTCTACTGCTACTGTATAAATGATGGTGTGAAGCAATAACCCGTTTACTTCACTTGGGTCGCGAACGACAAAGGCTCTTTGTGACGTCGCGAGCGGCACTCGGCTACCCCCAAGATTATGGACCTATGTGCGCCACACACCTTACACCTTAGGTAAAGCCGGCACTGAGTGTGGGACATGTTGGTCATCGTGACGTACTCGCCGATTGTTAATTTGATCCAGGAAAAACAGTTTTTCCCGCTTCTACTCCGGTGTTAAATAAAAATATCTACACAAATTCATTAAATTATTTATTGAGTCACTTATTTTTGAAATTATGAAATTGACCAAAAAATACCATGGGTGTAAAAAAAATCAGAAACTGATAAAAACGTGCTTGATCCCTGGACATTTTTGATGTGAATACTTGTATCGCAAAAACCTAACATATACCCAGTAACTTTAAATTTGTAGCACACAGTTTGAAAGTAACAATTAGTAAATGTAGTTTCATAATGATAAAACTAATAAAGAGGATATTAGAATTAAAATTAGACTAGCATGTTTGTGTATCATTCGTGAGATAAATGTTATTAATTTTATTACTATTAATAATAATAATAATAATAATAACGTACACACTCATAGTCCCGCATAGACAACCACAAATTACACCCAACTCTGCTTGGGAATTCAACTCGAGGCCTCTGCGTGGCAGACCTATGTACATGGTAACCGTTGGACCACTGAGGTCAACCTTAAAAAATTAGATTGAATGTGCCGGAAACTATTTGGAAGATTATATCTGTTAACAAATTTTAAAGAGGGGATGTAAGCTTAGAAAGAGGCATTACTGAATTTTCTAGATATACACTGACAATGATGATAATGTTAATGACACTGACTAAAGCTTAAGTCTATAAGTTAAAACATATAGAGCTTGACACCGAAATTTCATTGCGCAACGTTCACATTGAGAAACCAACAAATCAGTCTATGCTGGAGGCGTATACGATCTGTCACATGACTTAGACTTGCTAATATTGAGGGCGTATAGTAACCTATTCGCTCCGGTCGTATAGTGTAGGTACTACAGTCGTTTCTTGCACCTGCTTCCTTAGTATTAACGCAAAGACAAAATAAACATATTTAGTAGCAGCAGGGCTCTTTGTGAAGAAGTTCGTTCAAGGAAGTTCTACCGCAATACCCATATCTACAGCTAAACAATAATTGGAACATTACTGCGTTCCAGTTTTAAGGGTGCTTGTAAAACTACAGGCGTATGTCTTTAAACAAGAGAAAAGTTTTTGTATTTACTAGTTTTGTCGTTTTGCACTAATTATAAACCTTCTACAGAATAATTTATATTCTTTGACGAGAATAATTCTCAAACGATGTTATCGGCAACCAGTCTTAAAAACTTTAAGAGTTACTCAGTCTTTAGTCCGTACCTGAGGCCAACCAATATACGTCGCTAATTATAAATCTTCCCCAGAGCTATTTGATTCAGAAGCCGTGAGCTCAATTTACATTACTGCGGTACGGAACGGAAGTGAAGTCTTGTAACGAAGTTATACACAGCACAATGCACTTTATTTCAATTGTGTAACGTAAAAACTAGATAAAATGCGGTAACTGTGGGAATTCCTGAGACTGAGCGAGAATTTTCCTGAAGACGCGCGATCTGTTTTTAGGCTCGTATCTAGTTTGTACGTTACACAGTTAACAGAAAGTTCATTATGCTATGGTTTCTAAAATGCTCTTCCATTCCGCAGTATTGTAAATAGCCATAAGCCATCGTTATACTAAGTGCAGTAGTTTTCAAAGGAAATGTGCAAGTCAAGTTTGAACATGACCGATGACAAGGTAGCCTAGCCATTAGGAGGTACTAGATCCGGTTCCAGGTATAACCACTCTGGAAAGCGAACCTTGTCAACAAGCGATTAGTACGACAATCACAAACGTTAAAACTAAAATATCACATCCATTATACAATATATTACAAAGCATTACGTCCAAAAGCAGTAAGTTCATAACCGGTTGAATTCACGTCACTTATTCTTAACATCACTATACATCTATTGTATAGCCTTCAATACATCTAAACTGGAGCACAATAGATTTCGTAATGACTTTTTTGCATACACAATCTAAAGACTCGCATATTGCATACGTCATATATGAATATTTGAAGACATTTTACACGTTCACCATAAAGACTCTTCATTGTATATGATTGTGTGTAAATTTTGGGACTTAAAACTATCAAAAACTTAATAATAAAAGAGATTACCAAAATGTCGTTCGATTTCAAAATACGTAACTTGGAATGTGTAATTTTAAACCAAAAGCGTAGGCGTAAATATTACGCGCTTGTATAAAACACCTACGTGTGTTTTGTAAACTTAAAAATGTCTCTGTAAAAGCCTTCCACAGCAATGCGAAAGTTATAAATAGGGCAAACATAATATTGACAAACAAAAACGAACATTATCATAATAAGTGTGTTTTATATTCATAGCCTATTTGATAAATGAGATTGGTCCAGACAGACTTGATGGATAGATCTAGATATTGCGGTAGACTGTTCATGTGTTGCTCTTACGTGTACGTATTTTATTTGATTTATTCTGTGTTAGATATTACATGAACATTTATAATTTAACGGGTATATTTGTAAAGTTGTAAGTGCCACTCAGAGCTTTAAATCGCAAAGATCTTAGAGTCCCTGCCACTGCGCCTGTCGCCCTGAGACAAGTTGACAAGTCCCATGTGCCTGTTATTTCACCAGCACCATTATCCTTCAAAACTGATAATGGACATTACTGCTTGATGGCAGAAATAGATAAGGTTCATCCAGGGAAGAACTATCCCCTGGATGAACTCTTTCACAAGGAGCTCTACTGCTACAAAAAGTGTCCTTAAAGGAAACCGGTAACCTATAAATTTTTTGGTTCGAAACAACGTTTGTTCCAATTTTCATTACACCAAAAACCGAATTATAACGAAGCAGTTGTTCTTTCAGGATATGTTGAATGTTTCTCGCAAAGACACGATTAGGTTCGGTTAGGTTAGATTTAAAAGAAAAAACATTGTCCTCTCAAAATTACTTTCGAGGTTATAAAAATTCCAGCAAATGTTATTTCTGGAAAATGTCAGTTCGAACTACTGATAGGTAACCAGGAAACCGATTCCCCTTTTTAGGACGTATTGATTTCGGTATCGCAACATGCTCATGCATGAGTCTTCTTGAGAGACAGCGTTTAAGCTATGGTCCACTAGTCCAGATGTTTTTATTCTATATCTTTATAGACAACATCTAACTTCAGTGTATTTGGATGTTGGACAAAAATCCATGATACTGACCCGTTTAACTCTTACAGATTGTCTCAATCAATGAAATTTGAAATAAATGTCAAATATTATAAATGTACACAAATATCTATTTACAAAGAGCAACCCCTAGAGTTACATTCATTCATTTCAGGAGACTATGCGACAGTATTAATGGTGCAATACAAAAAGTTAAATTATAAACTATCAGATAGGGCCATGCACATGTTCCCACCAATTCCTAAAAATGAATCGAAAGCATCCATGTTAGTCACACATAACCAAAATACGGTCGATGTAGTAAACAATCTTAATATCGCTTTGTAAAATTTAGTTAAAATGGTTCAATGCCATCTAACGGAATTTAAGGGAACTACATGACATGATGTGTATTGTATAAAATAGGTTGTTACATAACTATCATATTAGGCGCATCCTGTATTTTTAAATAATATTTACATAACGCACTACAGTTGTGTTACACTGCCGGCAGTTGTCTCCTATCACTTGTGCACACAATGATTTTATTGGCTATTCATTTGACAGTTCGACTTTAGGATACTTGCCAGATCAATATGATCTTTCCGTGTTACTTTTTCTGGTTCAAAGTCGAATGCTAACGTGGCAATCATATAACATTGTCCTTTATTGAAGAGGCAAACGTCCAATTGTTACAATCAGACATTACAGAAATACGAAACAAAAAGTAATATTTTTTTTTCATTAAACTACTGAGATCTATATAAAATGGTAATCCATATATTTGACAATGATCTGTAATTAACCAAGAAGCGAGACAAAACCGAAATTCGTTCAACATGAATCGTAATATATGTTGAAGTGTTGAAAGTCTTAGCACGTACGGATATGAATTATTGAATAGAACTATGGGACATTATGATGTATGATTTATTGTGGGGTTTTTGTAAAGGATATTTTGAGTTTTTTAAATATATTTGGCGCTGGAATTTTATGAATCATCCTTTCTTCCCATTAAATTATTCTACAAAAAGATTTAAAAAATTCATGTAAAGCTTGTGGAGACTTCGTCCAGGGATGTACCAGGGTGTCTGCCGCCAAGCAGTAATATGAACATTACTGCGTTCCGGTTTGGAAGGTTAATAGTGCTGGTGAAATAAGAGGCACATGGAACTTGTCATCTTATGTCTAAAGCCTCGCCACTGACAGTAAGTGACACGCCTGTCCATAAAAGTCTGCCTGTGCGGTGTCACTTAGAGCTTAAAATCGCAAAAACACCTCAGGGTATTACTATTGTGCACCCAAGACACAAAGTTGACAAGTTTTACGTACCTATAATTTCGCCAGCACCCTCAAAAGCGGAACGCAGTAATGTAGTACGTATATTATATCTGTGGTAATGCCCACATTGCTGCTTGGCGGCAGAAATAGATATAATGTAGTACTGCACTGTATATTCCTTCATATTCTCTAATAATGTTGTTTTCATTGGATCGATAAAAATACAGATCACCTTCACCTTATACGATAATGACGTATCATAAAAAGGCTTACAAGTTACAAGACTTATAGTGAAAAGTTTAGCAGCAGTAGAGCTCTTTTTGAAAGAGCTCGTCCAGGAAAGTACTGCCACTTTACCTATTTCTGCCGCCAAACACTAATGTCAACATTACTGTGTTCCGGTTTTGAAGGGTAAGGGTGCTAGTGAAATTACAGGCACATGGGACTTGTCAAATTATGTCTCAGGGTGATCTTTGCAATTTAAAGCTCTGAGTTATAGACAGGCGTGTAGATCAGGCTCACGACTTGTTCGTGCCGTCACTTGATGTTATAAAAAAAATATTCCGTAAATTTCACCATTTTAAAGACATTTCGCAATAACTATTTTCAAAAGACAATCGACATCAAAAGTTTACGGAATTACATCTATTTGCCAAGTTTTATAAAAAGCGATTCATCCACTGATTAGCCACCGTTAAATGTGGAATATTCTCATTAAATTTGAATGGAACCATTATTGAGGTACCCTCTTTCCAACAAAAAAAGAATCATTGGAATCGATTGAGAAATGCCGAAGTAATCGCGTAACATTCACACAAATAATCACACACACTCAAACAGTCGAATTGAGAAATTCCTACTTTTTCCAAGTCGGTTAAAATCGTACCACAACTTGTTTCAAAAGAATCAAAAAAACAATACAACATAAACAATATAAATGTATTCATTCGTTGTATACAAATTATCGATAATCGAGAACAAGGCGGTGTGACAGCATTGTGATAGATTCGATATCGCGACGCCCGCGGCGCTTGCGGTCCTGCTACTGCGTGTGCGCATAGTAAGTAGTGTGCTGCTGGATTTTGACTTACAGCAGATCGGAACCTATACATCTTATGTATATCTAGTAATTAAATAATGCTTAAAGTGATTAAAATCAATGGTAACTCAACCGGAGAGGAGATCATTGTGATTAAACTTGATGTCGAAGATCCCACATTAGGTCAGTGTTAATACGGTTTAAATTCTCTCATTAAGCGCGACCTGTGCCCAGTTTTGGAATGTATTATGGGTTGGTGATGATGATATGCATATGAAATCACGGGTTTTTTTTTTCTTTTTTGTATTAGACATCGACACGGTACCAGAAAAACGGAATTCATCCCGGGGTATCACATAATACACCCACACCAGAGTAAATGTAAAAGTAATTTTACAATTTAGTCCTACCGGAAATCGAACACGAGACAGTACTAACCTTTGGGCCACCAAGATTGTCAGATAAGAGCCTGATGATAACTACTTCAGAATGAAAACTCTACGTATAGTCTATATTTGAATAAATAAGCAGTAATTAGCAGTACGTTGTGGCATTCTCTGGGGGAGGCCTATGTGCAGTAGTGGACGGCTTTTGGGTCAAATAATGATGATGACGATGAATGAAATGCAGTACTATTTCAAAGTCATCTACCACATTTTAGTAATAACTCAGTAAGACTTAGGTACAACGTTATGTTAGCTAGCTTTTAAAAGTAAATATTATCCCGTAATCTAATAGCAGTAGAGCTCATTGTCAAAGAGTTCGTTCAGAGAAGTACTGTCACCATCAAAAACAGTGTTTTGCTTATACATTTGACAATTTCGATGGTCCAACGTTTTGCTCTACTTCACTCTATGGGAAACCTTTTTTGAATTGGTTTTAGTCTGGGCACTCTGGGTCATAGTACGCAGAGCTTCTTGTGAAAGAATTCGTCCAGGGAAGTACTGCCACCAAACCTATTTCTGCCGCCAAGCAGTAGTGTGAGCATAACTGCGTTCCGGTTTTTAGAGTGCGGGTGGTAGTGAAACTAAAAACACATGAGACTTGTCCCCCTCAACTCGCCTCAACGTGGTTCCTCAGATCTTTAGAATTTAAAACTCTGAGTGGTACTGCAACTGTTATGGACAGGCGCGTTGCTTACCATCAGGCGCACGATTTATTCATCTCGTCACTTGTTATCAATAAAAAGAAACTTATCATTTTATAAATGAACATAACTGTGAAACGTTTAACCTTACGGTAAATTAATGACAGTCAAGGGAGTGATGATGGTTTACGGATGGTAGTTTATGGTTTACTACATGCTCAACAGCTCTACGATCACAATGTAATTAAAGGTTGTAAAGACAAAAAATTTCACCGACATACATAAATGTTAATAAAAATAAATATCCATTTAAGAATTATTATCTTTTGTCTCTAGGCAAAAATGCCCCTTACCTTACCACAAAAGAAATAGACTTCCCACAGGCTATCATGTGCTCAGAATAAGAAATGAGAGGCTGTTCTTGAATGATACCTTTTTTATAACGTTTACCTGTATGGTAAGTCTCAAAAGTGTTTGGTAAAACTTTTATACGATATGTTTATAACGCAATACAATTCTGGACACGAGTCTCATATGAAGATAATAGCGAAGTTTCAGGTGATATTAAGTAAATACAACCCAGAAATCTAACCTTACCCGTAAGAGCTTAAATCCGAAAGACTTTAGACACAGCCACGGCATCCGTCACCCTGAGATAAACAGTCTCATATAACTGTAGTTTCACCAGCTTTCTTACATGTAAAATCCAGAACGCAGTAATACACATATTCAAAGCCGGAACGCAGTAATGCACATATTCACATCCCGAACGCAGGAATGCTCAAGGTCAAACCAACACGTATAAATTGCTAAATGCGCACTGTAAGGACATCCTATATTATGTAAATAGCTACCTTAGTTACCTTCTCAAGATGTCGACGTCTTTTTTCTACAATATTCGTTTTTTCTTCGAGTTGTGAGCCATAATTCACAATGCGATGATATCGCCCTTACCTGCGAAAAAAAAAACGTTTTTTAGTTACTTATAATAAAGATATTGTAAGATATATCTATAATGTTTAACAGTCTTATAGATAAGTATCGGAAAATGATTTAATAACTTTGTTTGTTAATATGAAACAATTTTCAAGCATATTTACGAGTATATACGGTGTATTAAAAAGGTGTAGATGTATTTTCGGATATGACAGAAACCATAAATTGTTCAGTTTTATGGACATTTCTGTATCAGCTTATTTTTTCTTCAAGGTTATTTTCGCAAGTTTAGTATATACTTTTCGAATAGAAATGTTGTATTGTAAATTGTTTACCAAATTTACTAAACGATTCATATAAAACGAGATATTTAGCCGCATGAGCAACTCAGGGGCTAAAGTTCCAGTGTCAAATGAAGAAAGCTTAAGTAGTCGAAAGATAGATTCTGAGCTTGAATTCAAAATCGCTAAACCTAATGCTGATATGGCAGAGATTTACTTTTCTAGACATTTACACACAGATTTTACAAATTTATTCCAAGTCAATTATTCTTTCAGACATACACAAAGTCGAGTGGACATTAATCTCGATTTGCTACAAATAACTACTTACAATTATGAATCATTATAATTCAACCGTTTCTCCAACAAAAAAGAACTTTGATGTGGTATCACAAAATCATCCCACGTAGCTGGCGCCGTAAACACGTAAGCAAACGTGGAAATTACGGCCCGAGAGGATGTCGTGTTGTTGTAACCGAGGTGGACGTTTTTATTATTAAAACAATGTTTCGTGGGTGGTTTGATTTACAGGTGAGAGCGTTTTATAAAATAGTTATAAATATGAAAACGGTAACAATGAAGTAATATTCCCGGAAAAGAGAAATAACTAGAGAAACAATCACTAACTATGAATGGAATTCAATAAAAATTGTAAATAGTAACGTACTTTTTTTGTTTGATTCGCGGTTCGGGTAAGCTTTTCAAAAAATCTGTGACTGCCGTTATTCATATTTAAAAAAAATCAAAAGAATGTATGTATTCATGTCCCATTAATTTGTTCCACCCTGTATATTAATCTTGACTAGTCTGTACTCATAACCAGAGAGTATAAGATGACACCAATTGAAATAAAAGATGCTTCTAGATAAAATATTTTTTTCTCTTCCATTCTCTTAAAGTTCGTTTACGCTGGGTGTAGGCTGCTCTAGTGCATAAAATACAAAAACCATCACATTAAATATGTCTAATTGTTATAATTTTACGTTCAATTTTAATTAAATAATCGTTTATTTGTAATATTGCTGTATAATTTCCTTGCAATCGAAGTGATTAGCAGAGTGTATAACTCATTCAAAAAACTCATTTACCCTCGACTTAAGTATTTATATACTCGTCTCGGGTAAAATGACGCGTTTTATGCACTTGTTGTACAATCTACTACATAACACTAAACTGTTTTTTATTATGAATTTTGCACAATAAAAATTGTAACTTGTAAATTCTAATAAGTAACAACATTTTTACAAAAAAAACCGACCTCAAAAATTCGTGGAATTACATCTATTTGCCGTGTTTTATTGAAATCGGTTACCGAAACTCCCCCTTTTTGAAGTAGGCTAATTACCAATAAATGATTCCTATTCTTTAATTTCATCTTCTCACCATCGCGCTTGCTGCTACTGGGGTAGAAACAATTAATTCCTCTCTTCATTCACATTAGCTTTTCATGCATGCCCTTTTCACGTTTATTCCTGGTACTTTTGACCTGACAATTTCTAAAGACATCAGTACTACAAACACTACTACCATAAACAAGGTATATTATTTACAACAATTTTACTTTTTACCATTCACGCTTGAGGGTATGACTTAAACAAATGAAGATGCGACAGTTCCCAGTACTCTATCTGTATTATACGTTATCGTGCACGTTCATCAACTCTCGCGTAGCTCTCAGGGAATTTGACTGCGCAGTGCCATCACTTCGTCACGGGACCTACTTTATGATACTTTTTATACGGTTTAGGACATTACTCTAGATTTACAAAGATTTTCTTAAGCAAGACATAGAAAAACTCAAAAGTTAGATCTGCTGCTGGTGCACTTATTGTTGTAACCAACCCACCCCACATCTGTATAAGGCTCATAAAAAATTTGTGCCGGGCTCTAGCAGTCTATTTATAATAAAATTACCAGTTTTTTTTCTGGTGATCTAAGGTGATAAGCATATAGTAACCAAAAAGTACCTTACAGAACCGTAATATACCATGCAGCAAAATATAGAGATAAATATAGATTATAGAAAACATAAATGTCCAGAGCTTGTTCCACATTCGGAAATCCCAAGCCGGCCTAAGCACCAAGACATCGGATGGCGAAGCTATAATGAAGCAAGGGCAGGACATATTTCGATATATGATAATGACAGATGGAGTAAAACGACAATCGAATGGTGGCTATGAAGTGGATACAGGAAGTTGGGACGTCCTACGATCGCGGACCGTAGATAGGTGAGATTATGGCTCGTAGTAGAATGCACAAACTAGAGGACGCGTATATCTAACGGTAGATGAAACCGGGCTATAAAATGAAATAATTCAATCTGACAGCGACTATACAGAACTTACAGATGCTATAAACAACAAAAGAGCTAATAGAAATATGACAAAAATCACAAAAGTATCAAATACGAAAAGTACTCAAACTCCAAAAAACCATACAAGGAAATGTCAACAAAAAAACTTTTTTTCATCTGTTTGAAAGACAAAGCTTTCACGTTGTATGTTAAAACAGTTTTTATTAAGTCTCCTAACGTTTAGAGCCTGCGGTGCTAATGGGCGAGCAAACATTCGACGCTACTGTTGTATTTGGAAAAAATGTGTGACGACTATGGGAGATTTCTTGAACGTTTTTGTAAGATGTTTCATCACTTTGAACATTTCGTTGATATGATAGCTTTTTATTTACATTTGTTATTAAAACTTCTGTAGTTCTATAGTCTACACGAATACCAATGATGTATTGTTTGGCAAATTCTAAATTGAATCAATCACAACATTTTCATTACTTAAAATAGTTCAACCATTGCTCTTGTCGTTGCAATAAACAACGTCTTATTTATTTCCATCACCCCTTTTTTCGATGCGGGCAATTATTGGTCTGTTTGTCGATTTCTAACAAACATAAAAATCGTAGTCACCGGGTTCACGTTCGACGTAACAAAAGCGACTACCGTATCGTGAAAAGATAGTTATGTCAACAGGGAAAATTTGGAGATTGAAAAAGAGCCAGTGCTATCACAAATACAGATGCATATAATATGGCCCGTGCAAGGCCAGCTTCTGACTTGGCCTTTATTAGGATATTCTCAATATTCTTAATATTCACATCGCGGTTGACATTTTTCCTGCGCTGAATTTTTTTATAATATCAAGTGGCGAGATGAACAAGTCGTGCGCCTGGTGGTAAGTGACACGCCTGTCCATAACAGCTACAGTTCCACTCAGAGCTTTAAATCGCAAATCTGAGGCGCCCTGATATGACACATTAGGAACCGTTCAAAACCGGAACACAGTAATGCTCTCATTGACAGAAATGGATCCAAATTCGCTTAATACATTTTTGTCATCACCATAATTAATCTAAGAAGAGGGTTCAGACGATAGTTTACCGCGTTGACACAATGTAAGTTGGGGACTTAACAAGTTTTTCAAAGGTCGTGAACCCTCTTCTACAGGCATAAACGATTCTTCGACTTTGACTTTGATTTATCATCAGTTGAACGGTCTGTTTGCCAGTTTGCACGTGGTACAAAAAACAGAGTAATGTAACAAAAACACAGTGGCGTCCACAGTGTTTCGCCCCAATTTACCGATTTATTATTTCTCATATGCTTCCAAGTGCATTCCTTCTCCATATTAGATCGGGAGCCGCTAATTGGTGCGGGCGACGTGTGCACAACTCATTCACACGTCGAGATAATAGCTAGGGTTTTAGTTAGATTAGTTCTGCTTTTGGACAAAGAAAGTTTGGGAAATATATACATTACATATGTACAGATTTTAGTGAGGTAGCTGGATACACAGTTACTTTAGTCTTTATAAATTCTTTATTTTAAGGGAACATGAGAACTTTCGAAATAGATCCAGAAGTTTAATATAAATATGTACATATATGTCACAATAATACTGTGCTTTAAACTTAAAATGCTTTATTTATAAACACATGATGAATAACATTTCAATATCAGTTTTATGACTGAGCTGGAATAAGAAACACGTATATTACAAAGGTACATAAATGGTTATAGTAAATGAAAGATATTATATAAACACTAGTCCATACCTAGATATAGTATAAAACTTCCTAAAAGCGTGGGCGCATGCGCGAGAGTAGCGTGAGGTGGAGGCGATGCCAGGAATGCTGCCGAATTCGCCGCTTGCGCTGTCGACGCATCTGGATTTAGGGATGAGGCTCTATCGACATTAAATGCTAGCTAGACATATACCTCTTCAAATTAAAAAAAATTAACACTAGAGAACAACAGTTGTGTATGTCGTCATAAAATTATAACGAAATTACAGCAGAGATGAGAGAAAAATATTATTTTATATTACACAGTAATGTTATAGTTAATGGTAATCCTGCTAAAAAATCTTTTTTTTTTAATTTCACATCATTTTGTAGACATTAAAGAATATAAATAAGTTTCGCTAGAGTATAGAATACCTGCCAATATTAAAAAAAAACTATATCGACTCGATTAATACTACCTACAACCCTACGAAAAAGCGCGGCAACATCGTTATCTTCTATCCTTTTCACTCTCTCATCAATAATAATATCTGTCTCTTTCTTTCGCCGACTACCTTATTTAAATAAGAGTGAAGGTGCTCCATGTGTTCTGTTTACACAATTTTTAGTTTTACGCCCATTGGTTTAAAGTAGAGGTTCGTATGTAAGGGTTGATGTTGGACAAAAAAGTGGTAACGTCAGATTATCCCGAAGGCTCGTGGAGGGTTTAGATTTAGCTTCGCCGGAAATATGGTCCAATTTTTTGGTCGGCCTTGACATGGTATGGAAATTTGGAATTTACGTGGGGAGGTTTTCAAGGGCTTTATGTGTTATAATTAACTACATTGTACAAGATCGTTCTTGAACTAACCCCACCTATCTCAAGTCCGCAACTCAACGATGTTGTCTATCTGTCTTCAGCAAGACGTCACACGTTTCTATGACCATTGCTTTGCAAGCATTCGGTTGTTGCTTTACTTCTAAAATCCAGAGCTGTATTAAATTTTGAATTCTGACTTCCTAATTTTAAAATTTAAAACAGCTATGCAATCAACAAATTTAAATTAAAAGATACAAATCCGGCTCGAAGGACCACTTAGCTTGTTAAATAAAACGCAGGCTAGAAACTTAACTTCTATATTTGTTGGAACATGTACACACGCCATTAGATTTCCATTGGGGACTATCGATCGCCACTTCATAACTGGAACGCAGTAATATTCACATTACTGCTTGGCGGCAGAAATAGGTAAGGTTGGCAGTACTTCCCTGGATGAACCCTTTCACAAGGAGCTCTACGTACTATGAGCACCATAGCAACAGTATTCAATCCAAGGTATCGCCCAGAACACCCAGACTAAAACCAATTCAGAAAAGGTCATTTCCCACAAAGAGGTCACAGAGCAACACGTTAGGCCACTGAGATTGTCAAATGTTTAAGCAAAACGCTGCTGTGGCAATTTACACAGTCTACCGGTGTAAATTCACGCCATCTAATTTAAAACCCCCAATAGAACAATCGTCAATATATCAAAGCAGAACAGTAGCATCGCGAGTAATGTCTGTCCATTCGTCCTACCACCGGCCCACTCACGCCCAGGCGTGTCATGGAACAAATCACTTGTCATCCTTCAAGTCTAGCTCTTGCTTATTAGAGCAGGTGTTTTCGTATGTTATTATAATAAGCTCTCATTATTATACTAACTTCAAACACTCATTTTTTAATGATTCTTCTGCATTAATTTCTTATGATTTTTAATATCTAAATTATGTACATTTACATGTGTTAATAGCTATAACCGCTCGTTAAAACAAAAACATCATGATGAAACTTGAACGTAGAACAAGGTTTACAACCCTTGGAAAACGTGTCAAATCCTCAAATGTGACCTGAAGTATAGACGTGTAATAGATTGATCATGTTGTTGATGACGATTTTATATTTACAGCTCATATTTTTAGCGTTTTCTACAAAACATACGACACTGGAAAGCTGAAACTTTCCCATGTAACAAACAAAATTAGAGTTATGATTTCTTGTTCTTAAAAAAATTACTTTTAATCTGTCTCCTGTAATATGTTCCAAGTGTATTAATGCAACAATATTCATTAATATGAGGAATAAAAGTGAACTAGCTATTCCTGACAGTCGTCTACCCAAAGTGTCATGTATACGATTCTATAATAAGATTCCGATTGATGTTCAAAATTTGCCATTGACGAGGTTTAAAGTGAAACAAAAACTTTATACTAAAGGTTATTATACAGCTTCTGTGTACTTGGATGATAAAAATCCGTGGACCCGTTTATCTCTTGCAAATAGTATTTATCTAAGATGTTTAAATTAAATATTGTCATGATAAATGTATATTCACAAAGAGCAACCCCAAAAGTTTCTTGCTTATTCTTCTCAGGGGAATCTGCCTTACGAATCAGCAGTAGAGTTTAATCAGTATGAAGAATTCCAGTCTAATTTGCTGACCTACGAAATAAAGATTATTCAACTTTGACTTTATTTAAGTACAGTCCATGAAAGTTTTTGCTAGTCCGGATTTGTTGGAGCAAGACTGGACTTTAAACTGTTAGGTATATTGTAAAGTTTTGAAATTTCACCGTGAGCCCGAAATTTTTCTTGAAGTGCGAGTAATATAATCCGGCCCCTTGTGCTTAGTAATCGAGACGTTATTGTATTAATTCGTCGAGCGCGTTGTTTCGAGAATTTACACTTGACAGAATTTAAGGTTAGTAAGGTTTCGGTGAACGAGCATTTAGAATTTTCGTGTGGGTCACTTTTTTTGGCATGCATCGTCAATTTGAGAGCATTGCAACGTATTTCTTTTTACACAATAGTGCAGTTTCGGGTATGACGGTGGTAAGTAGATAGTGGTATGGTAGTCAAAACACATACTCGCTTCTGATGAACTTCACACAGTCGTTTTCAAACTAAAATATAACTAAATCTAATCTACTTAGTGGGTAGGTTTATTGATTTCCTAAGAAAAGCATTTGGATGTACTTATTAATTATTATGTACTTATTGTTATTTACAATGTTTTTCTTTCAGAAGAATTTTCATTAATGGTGGGGTTATGTAGAGAAAATAAGTTATTGATTTCCTTCAATGTGTACAACAAATTATCAGTTTTAGAAAGATTCCAAAAATTCCCCAAAGATTTCCAAACTAGTCGATCGGTCGCGGCGTGCATCCATCGATTACCCGCCGCCCTTATCAGGACATCCGTCCATCTAGTAGGGGGCCGTCTCACTGAACGCCTTCCGGTTCGTGATCTCCATTCGAGAATCTTTCTGCGATTGAGAACGGTAAACGAGAAGCGAACGATCCTGAATACTATAGAGTATAGACGCGGGATAATTATTGGGCATTTGATACGACACGACAACTTCTTTAAGACCATTTTGGAGGGAAAGACCGAGGGGAAGAGGGCGAGAGAGCAAGAGGTCGACCTAGGCACAGTCACATATACCAAATGAAGGATATAAGTGTGTGGTGAAGATGCTTCACCGACAAGAGTATAACTCTTAAATTTTATGATGATGACACAATAATGGGCCCAAAACGTTGGTTTGTTTAAAAAAACATATATATGCGATTTAAACCCGGAAAAATAGTTTCATTTTCTATGTGTAACAATCGCGAAAACCTAACAACTCGATACGAAAAACACAGTTCTTACTTACGAACAGTAAGAAGTTGATTACGACTTTACGCATTAACTGTAAACATGCAATCATCTGTGAGTAGCCTAACGCATCGTATGAATCTTTGGAATATCCACAACATAGGGGTGGAACCACTGTCATTGAAGAACAATCGTACACCCACTGCAATACCACAGCTACAGTTTTACTACCAAACAACCGCTGAACCGACTGCATAGAATGAAAATTACACCGTTAAATGGTCACCTTCTCTTGACGGCCCTAGCTATACTGACTGTGTTATTATTGCTATGTGAAAATTAGAGACAGACATAATAATAACAAGAGGAGTAAAAATAAAGTAGCTGTTCTTAACAGTTGTCTTCATAATGACTCAAATTTACTTAAGGGGCAATGTATACGCTTCTATAATAAGATTCCGATTGATATTCAAAAGGTACCATTTACGAGGTTTAAAACTATAGTGAAACAAAAACTTTATACTAAAGGTTATTGTTACGGACACCGAGCCACACACGAAAACACTCCGCGCCCCGCGCCCCAACCGAGAGCGCGTCGCCGTTCTCCGCACCCCGCATACAGCGTCGTACGGCGTCGCCGCCCCCCCGCGCCCTGCGCACCACGCCGACCGCCTCCTTGCCGACATCTCTACTAGATGAGAGACTCGATTTAATACATAAGTAGGAACATTTTGAGTAATAAAGGGTATGTATAGCCATATACAGGGACTGGCACCACACCGAGCCCAACACCCTGACGAGAAACTGCTTCCAAGGGACCTACTTGGGCCCGAGGAAGCCCCACCGGACTAGACACCAGCTGCTGAAGATGGTTGAGAAACTTACCGGACCACCGGCAGGGACTCCCATCTGAAGCAGCTCACTATTGCGACACTCAAGGGTTATACCCAACCCCAGGACCCGCTCGTCTCCACGAGTGAAGATTGACCCCGCCGAAAGAGGCCGACGCCTCGAACGGCCCCCTCAAACCCCCAAAAAATAAAGGGTGGTAGTGGTTAGTAGTCAGTAAGCAGTTGAACAAGTGTTTCATTTACATAATCCTGATCCCGAGAACATCCAAGAACCCCATCGATCCAGATCAAGAACCTGAACAAATACAGTCCACCGAACATTAACGATCCTACGAGAGCTAGAACACCAACAGTTTTTATACAGCTTCTGCGTACTTGGATGATAAATATCCGTGGTAATGACTCGTTTAGCTCTTGCAGGTAGCTCTGGATCTAAAATGCTTAAATTAATTATTGTAATAACAAATGTATATTTACAAAAATCAATTCCTATAGTTTCTTGCTTATTCTTCTCAGGAGAATCTGCCTTACGAATGGGCAGCAAAGTTTAATCAGTATGACGATTTCAAGTTTAATTTGCTGACCTATGAAATAAAGCTTATTTGAGTTTGACTTTATTGTAGGGTGAGTTCGTAGTAGGGTTCTCGATTTTTAACACCTTCTTCCAAGGTGTCTCTCCGTAAGTTATCTGCTAACCCACTGACACCGTATCGCGTTACGCAGGCGACAGGCGACGAATCGTTTACCACCGACCGCAGTATACAATTACTGCTTGTAACCCGCACTCTACTAACTCGGTTTTAGTTCACATCTCTCGAATAATCAGAACTAAATTTAAAAAAACTGAATAAACACATTACATGGTGAAATTACAGACACTTGGGACTCGTCAACTTGTGTCTCAGAGAGACGGGCGCAGTGGCAGTGCCCCTCAGATCTTTGCGATTTACAACTCTGAGTGGCACTGCAACTGTTATAGACAGGCGCGTCGCTTACCAACAGGCGCACGACTTATTCGTCTCGTCACTAGATATTATATAAAAAAAAAAGTCATTCATAAGGCAGATTCCCCTGGGAAGAACGAGTAGCGAGCATTTGTTACGTGCTAGCTAGTTTGTTAACTAGCATTTAGTTTTTAAGAAAAATCCTTTCCTTTTTTTAAAACATGGTGTGGTTATGTAGAGGAAATAAGTTACTGATTTCTTTCAATGTGTACTACAAATTCTTATAGTTTCTTTTTAGTTTATTTCATAGGTAAGAAAATTACACTTGAAATCCTTATATTGATTCATGGAGTATATAACCAGAAATAGAGACGAAATAAGGGGCACCTATCCCTGGCAACTCATCGGGCCAATGGGCCTTACATCACTTTCAAATATCAACTCTCGGTTGCACTGAAATCAAAAATTAGATAGCTGAATACAGCGTCAACAACTGACCTGTATGTACGCCTCCGTATACTCCAAAAATATTATGTATTTATTGCACTAAAGATGATAACTCTAACAATTGGGAGCTGTTCCAGTCGGTGGTGTGGGAAAAATAGCAAAACATCTAATTACAGAACAAACGGAATCAAATTTAAAGAAAATATTTCAACTCTAAGGGTGGCAAATTTGGAGATGAATCCGGTTTATTATTTACGTTAACCGATTTCAAAAAAACTTGACAAATACTTGTAATTTCACCACTTTTGAGGTCGATTTTTTGATAAAAATATCATGGTTCACTATAGTTCTAAACCTCGTAAATAGCAAATTCTGAGTAACAGGAATCTAATCATAAATTCACACACAAGAAGGCAGATACCATGGAGTTCTAGCCTAGTCAATCGGTCATACATGTTAGATTCAATGCACACAGAGTTTAGTTCTATTATTATTTTTAATTTCATCCAGTGAACTGATGGTTGCCTGTAAGAGATAGCTATCTAGCAATACGATCGTCTGTTGTACCCCGTCCTTTTTTGTTTGTCTGTGTATTTTGCTCTTGTGCCAAATAAAACATAGATATATTGTATTTGATACTCCTGGATTTATTAATAAGATTCTGGTTTAGTTTTAATCCGAACTTAAGAGACTACCTCAGCTCGATATCGAATCTTTTCCGTACTAATACCGCTTAGGTTGAGCAACAGGGACCATTGGTTTTATGTCAGTTTTTTTTTTACAAACGACAATTAGAGCCAATTGAAAAATGTATATGGAATAGTATGCGTGTTCTATTCAAAAAAATCTTTGGTATATGCAAAGTACCTATTCAATACAGTGGTTTTCTTGAAAAATTTCGGGGTAAGTTTGTGTTTTATTTACATCGTGAAAATTTTTAGCAATCATGTTTTCACACCGTATAGTAATCAGAGTATAGCTTCAATTTTACTAAACATTTTTTCCAAACAAAGCCGATTGAGGTAGTATAGAGTCTTATCAAACTAAAAACGTTAAAATCGCATTAACTGTTTTAAAGGCTCATTTAATGTGAAATTTACATTAATCGCTTCAGAACAGCGATGTATTCAATACACAATTATATCGCGACATTAAACCGTAATATCATAGCATATTTCTCAGAACAAATAACCTGTTATTTGTACGTCGTTACCAGGCATTTATATAACTGAAATGATGGCTATTAAAACAGGTGAATTCTAAACATAATTTCGAATTCATTAAATTTACTTGATTGTCTAAAAATACTATACGTTAACGTAAACGCCACGTGACGAAATACCCCTACATCTCAAAGTCAGTCTTTGAACAGTGTGTCATGCCCACGCTCGTCTATGGTACGGAAACCATGACTCTTATAAAGAGTCACGCAGAGGGGTATAGAGAGAGCAATGCTCGGAGTTACCGTGATAGAAAAAGCAACGCTTGGATCCGAAATAGGACCAAAGTTATTATGGTTATCGTGGCGTGGGCGGGGCACATTGCGAGGATAGACAAGAGGCGCTGGACAAGGCGAGTACTTGAATGGAGAACCAGAGCGGACATCAGAGGGCGCGATAAACCACCGCAGCGCTGGATGGATGACATTAGACGACATGAGTCGGGCACAAGATCCCCAAGAGTGGAAGAAGAGGGAAGAAGGCCTACATCCAAGATTGAGTAACAAAACGGCCGCCATGATGATGATGATATTATACGTTTACCTATTACAAAACAGGTCTTCTCATATAATAAAATCTACATTTAAAAAAGAAAATAAGTTACTGAACAGAAATAAAAATGTAAATTGAAAATTACACAACAAAAATCTTAATAAGTTTTTTAATTAGTAGATCCCCGATCCTGAGGCATTTACGCGTTCTGAGAGTTTTCGTGAACTCAGGTATATTGCCATTTGCGCGCGTAATTGTCAAACCAAAAGACTATGCGTACCGTGTTATGGCAAAGATATATCTAAATTTTAAAAGTTTCAGTGTTTTTAAAAACACTAACGCCTCCAAAGTTGAAATGTCAATCAAAACACTGCAAGTGATTTTACAGTGAACAGGTTTGACACAACAGATGACGTTGTGAATGACGTGAAAGTGAATGACGTTAATATATATCTTAAGGGATACAACCTTGTGTTGCCCCACTTAGAAAAGCACCATAAAATTGTACATAAATCTAAGCAACCATTAAGTATACTAAGCTCAGGCACTATCACACTTTCCTCTCGTAAGCCTGACTAGGTCAAACATCCTATGTGGTCTTCCACAAACAGTCTAATAAGCATCATAAAATAATACAGCCCAGGTTTTTTTACTTAGCGGAACCTAGATGTCCAGTATTTAAATCTAAGCTACTTAGTGGGTGGGTTTATTGATTTCCTTGGAAAAGTACTTATTATGTACTTGTATGCTAACTAGTATGTACTTTTAACCACGTAGTTATTAATCAGTTTCTTTTTTCAAAAGAAATTTAATTAATAGTGTGGTTATGTAGAATAAATAAGGTGCGATTTCTTTCAATGTGTACTACAAATTATTACAGTTTCGAATTGAAAGCTAAATGATTTTTATTTCATAGGTAAGTTTAAATTTAGTAGCTGTAGAGCTCCTTGGGGTTCGTCCAGGGAAGAACTGCCACCTTACTTATTTCTGGCGCCAAACAGTAATATGAGCATTACGGCTTTCCTGTTTCGAAGGGTAAGGGTGCTGGTGTTATGACAGGCACATGGGACTTGTCAACTCAGCGTGACGGGCACAGTGACAGAGCCCCTAAGTTCTTTGCATTTTAAAGTTCTGAGTGGCACTGCAGCTGTTATGGACAGGCGTGTCGCTTACCACCAGGCGCACGACTTGTTCATTCCGTCACTGAGAAAAATGAGAAATTTGAGAAAAATGAATAACTAAACTAAATAATTTGTTTTTATTCCTCGTATTAATGTTAAGTCTGTCACTATTTTTCATAAACATAAATACTATTCTTCTTAACATTACATTATCACAAATGTGCTGTTACGCTAATGTAAGAATATTAATTTCTTTACTAAATAAAACAATATGTCGTTTTACATCTCAAACAGATTTTTGTCATATTTGAAGATATATATATCACAAATTAGTCTTAAGAAGGTGTCACAAATGTGCCTTAAAAATATCACATATTAGGTTTAAAAATGTATTTCATGTGAGCCTTAATACGGTATCACTTATAGTACCCTTAACTTGAAAAAGACCTACGTGAGTGAATTTCGTCGCTTTATTATTGGAGTTGCAATATGAATCTTATCTCAGGGAAAAATTGAAGTAACTTTGAAAGAGTAGGAGTATTTAAGAAGTTTGAAATATTCAGTAACCTTTACACATTGAAAATGAAAATGAAAAATAGTTTATTTGTACCAGCACAAACTTCAAAATTTTTGTTACGTATATTAATAAGTACTAGTTGTATTAGCTAATTATAGTATATGAAGAAGCTGGAATGTGAACTAGGACGAAACCTGTGCTATAGCTTCCAGGCCCCCCCTCACCACGGAAATAATTATGACTTAAAAAGTAAGCACTTAACAATTAACAAAATGTATGTGGTGTGTGTGTGTGTGTGTGTGTGTGTGTGTGTGTGTGTGTGTGTGTG
>NW_020653718.1:3421592-3423976 GCF_003589595.1 Hyposmocoma kahamanoa
ATTCTCATAAGTCTGCTATCAGCAATATAACGAAGCTATTTGAAGATGCAAATCAATTTCCTTAGTCTCCGTGCAACATCGCGAATGTGCCGATTGAATCTGAGGTTGTTGTCAAATATAACACCAAGATATTTTATTACATTACACATTACATTAATTAAGAATTAACGTATACATATCATTTACACACATTTTTTTCTCCAATTCTCACACACCGGATGACAATCAATTTTCCTATCAATAGGTGATTATAAGGTTCCCATGCACAGACTTTGTTGTCAGATGTTCTTGGGAAAATTTGTAACTAATGACTTGTTTATGCTGTGGAAATTGGAGCCAGATTTTTAGAAAAGTTGTTAGTATGTACTGCTGCTTTGTAGCATCTTAAACAGGCCATAATTGCATCCTGTTACTACGTTATTTTGTACTGATTGTATTGTTATTATCTGTATATTGTTATCTGTTTCCATATTAGACTTGTTTAACTTTTTTTTATTATACCAAATGACGGGACGAACAAGTCGTGCACGTGGTAAGCGACACGCCTATTCATAATAGTTGCAGTGCCTAACAGAGCTTTAAATCACAAAGATCTGAGGAGCTCTGCCACTGTGCCCGTCATCCTGAGACCTAAGTTGACACGTACCATGTTTAAAAATATATTTTTATTTAAGATATGTTTACATTTATCTGATCTCATATATAATGACACATTATCACAGCTGTCTCTCAATTGAGGTAGATTGATATCACAAACCTCAAGTTACTGCATTTCTGACAAACCTATTTCGCCAAATCCATTAGTATACATTATAGTTCTAACCTGGCTTTTATGACATCCCCAATCTGATAGACGTTGACATCTACACTCAACAAGTTTTCACCCACATTCGCTTTCTACATGACCATATCATCTAAACATTCCTTTTTCAATCCGGGTCACTACATCTTTACCTTTTACTATAATATTCCACATTCTCTCGGGACGGAGACGAGAACGACATGTTCGTTTAGTAGCAATAGAGCACCTTGTGAAAGAGTTCGTCTAGGGCAGTACTGCAACCTTACCTATTTCTGCCGCTAAGCAGTAATGCTAGCATTACTGCGTTTCGATTTTGAAGGGTAAGTGTGCTGGTGAAATTGGCTTATGGTGTCTGCTGCTTTGCGATTTAAAGCTCTCAGTGGCACTGCAACTGCAATGAACAGGCGTGTCGCTTAACAGCAGGCACACGACTTGTTTATCCTGTCATTTATTACCTTGCAAAAGATCCACTCTAACTTTAAACATAGCTTCAGGAAGTATTCAGTTATATTTATAACGAAGATATCCAGTTTCCAAGCTCACTGGCTGAAAGAACTGATTATCAATAATCCTATATAATAAGCTACATAATTAAAAAATAAAATGTCACACGTAAAAGTGGCACATATTTAGCAATAGACATTCATAAGAATAATGATTTGCATTAACGATGACGTAAAAACTAGAATGAAGATCTAAATAAAACTAACAACATTACATACAAAACGAGCATTACAGAAAGCCCTCAAGTTGACAAGGACTTATAAGCTGCCTAGATAGCCCATAACCTACCTCAGGTCTCAGGCTAGGTCTTGTAGCTTGTACATTAGCGTGCTAAATGAGATGGCATATAGCTCGAGGCTAGAAAGCTGCTTTCGCTCTGCGTTTGCAAATCTATAAAATGGTAAATTAATTTTGAATTTAGTAGGGCAGAGGGTAGAGAATTCTTGATCAATATTTTATGTTAGCATTTGTTTTAACTTTCCACGTGTGCAACTAGATTATGTCTAACGTATGCACCTAAATCTGGAGTTGCGTGCTGTTAACGCTGCGTCAAACTGTTAAAGTCCATTGATGCTCATAGGTTCTGATAAATAGAAGGAATGATAATAGGAGATGGAGTTAGAGATCGCGGAGAATCAATAGTATCATAGTTGATGGTATAGGTATACTCTACAGATAGGCCAATTTATTAATCTATAATCTGAATTTCATATGACAAACGCGTGCACCACGGTGCAGTTTGTTATCAAATTAAAAAAAACTATAAAGCCCGGTTGTTCAAGTCGAGTCACGGGACGAACTAGTCGCGCCTCTGGCGGTAAGCGACACGCCTGTCCATAACAGTTGCAATGCCACTCGAGCTTTAAATCGCAAAGATCTGAAGATTACTTCCACTGTGGAAGTCACCATGAGACGTAAGTTAAAAGTTCTATATGCCTGTAACTTCACCAATAACTTGTATTTTACAACATTCATGTGGTCCTTCTTAAGACTGGAAACCGCTCGACACATAATATTATTACCAAACACAAACTCACGTTCAACAGATATAGACACCGACTCCAATAGTGACGCAATT
>NW_020653718.1:3423986-3468759 GCF_003589595.1 Hyposmocoma kahamanoa
ATTTTCGAATTATGTCAGTGTGTAAGCCGGTGAACGATGTCAGAGATGTAATATATATTGCAGTAACCAAGAGTCAAGAATAACTGTATTGGCATCTTGACGCGCAAGCGCAATGCAAGGTGAACGCTGTTATGTGACAGGAACGTAAGGTCATAGGTACGAGTAACTGCTCTTTATCACCGCACTAGGTATCTGATACGAGATCTGTAGGATAGTTTAGATTTTATTGTAATTAATGTGCCCGTGCTCAGCTGTGAACTTTACAGTTACAACTTTGAATTCTTGACGTGTCGATGTTTCATTTAAATAAAATTAATAATAATCACGTACACACTCATAGCTCCGCACTAGGGAAACCCACAACAAACAACTGGTCGACAATAAACGCGAGCCTAGATTTTAAGAGCTGAGGTGTGGAGGGCCGCCACTCGCGACCCGCAATCCGCGCGCTGATAATTAATTTGAAAAAACTAAGAAGAGGTGTAGATAATTTGACATAGATCCGACGTTGACAAGCGTCCGATAGCGACTGACAGGGGCAGTGGGCGGCGCGGCGTGGCGTTAAACCGCTGGTCTGTTTCCAAGTCTTGGGATAAATGAGAATTTAATAACTATACGGCTTTAATATAAATACCAAAATTTTGCAGGTTATCTGTGGTATTTAAAGAGAAATATCTCCTTGAAACAATTATGTACAAAGTTAGATACATTTTATTGTTAAATAAATCGTTATAGACTTTTAAATTTAACCTGTTGTTGGATTTTTATATGATCGTGTAAAGTACACCCTATTATGTAACAATATAGGACATTCTTTAGACTATATCCTTAGGTGTATTTTTTGTAGAACCATTATTTAGTAGTTAATACCCAAACCATTTGATCTTAGCAAAACAATTTTTCCCGCTTTGCCTCTAGTGCATCGCCTTAACACGTTTTCCAAGGGTTGTGAACCATTCAAATACTGAGAGATATTGCTATTAAATATATTTTTTAAATTCTGGTTTATTGTGCATTTTGAATGAAAATCACCATAAGTACGATTGTTTCTAGAAATACTGAAATTAAAGCTCCTCTCACACTAGTGGCAGGTAATAATGGCACGACGTACCGGTAACTGTAAACGCGATGGTATCGCGGATGACTGCCGGTATGTGCCGCGTATGTGTGGGCTAGATTTAACACTGTAGACTGGACAGAGATATTTTATGGTCATAAATAAGCAAGACAATTACATCAATAAGTGGCCTCAAATTGGGAAAAAACGCCATGGGAATAGGAGTAACGATAAATACAGTGACAATAACTGAAATCCAAGCCAGAGAAAATTTTGAAAACTTCATTTACGAAATTAGTTCAACGTGTAATTGAACCTACAAAAAATGTATCCAACGTTAAAAAGATCGGACATAGGTACTGTTCTATCTATTTATACTGAGTAAAATCTCCACTGCGCCTGCGCGGAAGCAGTGACATCACGTCGGGATAGTTTACTAGCCTCTTGAACAATGTGCGCACGAGTATATTTAGTGCCCCATTCACTTTTTAATTATTTCTCGGCTTAAGATCCGCCAGATAGTTCTTTGAGGAATTATTAATTGTTACAACGCTAAATTACGGGGGAGCTATGCCTATAAAATGGGGTCTGGTAGGCTTTAACGCGTACCGCTTTCCAGGGAAAGCTTTAGAAAATCGACTGCTCGCAAAGCTCGCTCCTATATATATGCGATGTAAGTGTGTTATTATAATTCATATTGCATTGCATAATGTAACTATACCTACACTCAATTTGTTTGTTATATTTATTAAATAATGTTATTACATAATTATAAGGTATCGCATATGAGCATTAATAAGGTATCACACATCGCGTCCTTAATAATAAAGGTAATATTAACCTAATAAGTTATCAATTATCACAGGTAAGCCTTAATACATTATCAATTATAAGCCTTGATAAGGTAACGTGAAACTTTTACTATTTATAACTGATTTGAAATATGATAATAGTATTGTTACTTTAATTGACTGCCATAAAAAGGCTTTAAAGTGCAGTCTACCTATTGCGGTTTTTTTGCGCTACGCTAATGATCATTATTGTACACTTTTATTTAAAAATCGCATCGTTAGGTTTCTAATTTACATTCATAATTATGGCGTAGATTTTGCTATCTTTGTTTTTTTTTATATAAAAAAGCTGTAACTTTTTATACCATGAATAAATTAACAATTGTTAATATTGGCTATTTAACAAGGAATCCCGGGTTACAAGTCTATTATAATTAATGCCTTAAGTTTTGTGTGGTATGCAAATATTTTCGAATTTTATCTCAATGTAATTATTACATGCAAAGATTGAATAAAAAGAAAAATTCTTTACCACGGGATTAAGTCCCCGGCGCTTTTCCAACTGAGCTACATACAAGTCGAGTCGCCAAGCCGACGAAATTCTTTTATGTGATCTTTCGACGCCGTAATTTCATTATTTTATTTGTGTTTTAATTATTATACTATGGCTGGAGTAGAATTTAGCTAAGGCAATGACCTCCATAGTCCTCTGTGGCTTAGTCATGGACCCATTTAATATGTTACATTTGTTCATAATTTACTTTTCTTAATTGTATTGCACATCAAAGAAAGTAATTTGATATCGATATTTTTTTGATAACAATACATATATACGACGTTTGACGTGAAGTATAGTTTAACGACCTCCATGGTCGAGAGGGTTGCACACCGGGTTTCATGGCGTCGCCATCTCTGAGGTCCCGGGTTCGATCCCCGGCTGGGTTAATGAAGAAACTAACTTTTCTATATTGTCTCGGTTCTGGGTGTTTATGGTAGCGTCGTTGGTTCTGATTTCCATTACACAATTACTTAAGCTACATACTTTGGGATCAGAGCAACGTATGTGACATTGTTAATATTTATTATTTATTTATTTAAGTTTCTCACAGACGGAGCTGCGGCAAAACCGTTAAAACTTATTACACAGATCTGCAATAAGCACGTAAAGAAATTTGTAAGAGCAACCTCGATCTGAGTTGGTAAGAGCGGTAGCCACGGTGTGACAATAGACGTTGGTTCTAGTCCTCTTGGATTGAAGGATTTTTTTGTGTTTGTTCTCTCTCGACAAAAAAGTATATGAACGTCATGGAAGTAAATATATGTATATAATCCTACTTGACTTTTTCTCAGCACATAATTATACTAGTCAAACCCAATGTGACTGCGGTGCCCCAACACAATCCATGCAGCACTTACTGTTATGCCACTTGTGTCCGAACACCTGTACGAGGGAAGATCTCTACGCGGCCACGGACAGCGCAGACAAGGCAGTAACGTACTATTCAGGGTCAATATAGTGCCAAACTAAAAGTATCGACGCGATAAGAAGAACAAGCACGGAATGTATGGAAGACCTGGTGTTGTAGTGATCTTTAGGCGAGGTATATGTCCAGCAGTAGACGTCTTTCGGCTGAAGTGATGTTGAAGTTAATGAAAGCATAATCTATCCTGTGAGAGCTCGTCGGCTTTTGCAATGATTTCCAAGGTGTTTAGTCATATAAGGTGCGCTTTGAAGGGTACAGGCAACGATGAAAAGTATTTCGTGTTTTTTTATTGATTTCTGTTTTGTACGCCATCGACAACGAAATTGTTGTGACTGCATATACGTTTTGAAATTATTGAATGTATTTATTATCGTTTTTGAATGATTGACGAGAATGCAAACTTCAAAGTATTTTTTTTTAGACGGGACGTAGAAGTCGTGCATATGATGATCAAAGCTTTAAATCGCAAAGATCTGAGGAGCTCTGCTACTACGTCCGCCATCCGAAACATAAAGTATACAAATGTGCCAGCAGTTTTACCAGAACTTACCCTTAAAAAAATTTTACTTTTTATTTACAATATTCATTATTATTATTTTAATATAAATATAATAACGCATAATAATAACGCACATACTCAAGATAGCCCCGCACTAGGGAAACCCTGTGTCGCGGGTGCCATGGACACACACATAGACAATCACAAATTATACCCAAACTCACGAGAGAAATAAATGTAGGCCATATAAATATTTCTCCCGCTCCGGGAATCAAACCTGGGACCTCCGCGTGGCAGTCCTGCGCGGCATTGTAACCGTTCGGCCACAGAGGCAGTTTTAAACAGATTTAAATATTCAAATTACAATATACTTATCTATGGTGAACGTAATTATTAATTCATAAACCCTTTGTATCACGTTACGTTACTTTTTTTAAGCTGCTGTGATAAGTTTGAATTATTGGATGTCCTTAAAAAAAAACCAAAATCGGAACGCAGCAGTAATCCTCACATTACTGCTTATCGGCAGAAGAGGTACGCTCGCAGTACTTCCTTGGATGAACCGTTTCACAAGGACTTTTTATTCACATCTAAATATACTTTAAACTATTCTGCACTCGATGATACATGCCACGAGTGCAATTTAGCGGCTGCTTGTATTGACTGGTTGGTATTTCAAGAACGCTCTTTTTATATCCTCAATAATGTTGTTGGACTTCTTATAAGTTGTCAATTTATATCAACTAGAAATCCTGGCTTGGACTAAAGTAAGTCAATTTATTCAAATAAAAATCGAAGTTCTAAACTCAAGGCCAAATAATCGTCACTTCATAGGTAAGCATTATTACACTTGAAATCGTCACAATGGTTAAACTCTACCGCTCATTCCTAAGGCAGATTCCCCTGAGAAGAATGAGCAAGAAACTCTAGGGGTTGCTCTTTGTAAATAAACTATAGTATACATTTATCGTTTACAATATTTATTTCAAACTTTGTTTTATAAAACCAAAAAGCGGGACGAACAAGTTCCACGCCAGGTATTAAGCGACACGTCTGTACCGTTAGTTGCAGTGCCATTCAGAACTTTGAATCCCAAAGATCTTAGGAGCACTGCCACTGCTGCCGACACCCTGAGACATAAGTTGTCAAGTCCCATGTACCTGTAATTTCACCAGCACCCTTAAGCGTTCCAAACCAGAACCCTATAACGCTCATATTACTACTTGACGCAATAACGCTCACTTTACTACTTGTCGGCAGAAATAGTAGTAATTTAGTAGAGCTCCTTGTGAAAGAGTACGTCGTGGGAAATACTGCCTTGTCTATTTCTGCCACCAAGCAGTAATGTTAGCATTACTGCCTACCGGTTTAGAAGGGTGCTGGTGAGACTACAGGCACATGGGACTTGTCTACTTATGTCTCAGGATGACTGGCGCGGTGGCAGTGCCCCACAGATGTTTGTGATTTGAAGCTCTGAGTGGCACTGCAACTGTTATGGCCAGGCGTGTAGCTCACCATCAGGCGCGCGACTTGTTTGTCCTGTCACTTGATATTATAAAAAAATAGTAAAGGTGGCAGTGCTTCCTTGGACAAACTCTTATTATATAATCGAGACAATCGTCAAAAGCTTGACGGATCACCACGGATTTTGGCCATCCAAGTACACAGAAGCTGTGTATATATATATAAAATCGGCAGTTTAGTCCAATCGATATCGATAAAAGAAGAATCCAACACTATTGATTTTCAAACTTCGTAGACGAGACCTGGTTTTAAAAACGAAAGATTTTTGTTCATTTATTTTTATTTAAGGGGCAATATGCTTATACATGTAATAAGATTCCGTTGAATATTCAAAATTTGCCTTTCATAAATGAATGAGAGACGATTAATTAAACTTCTCTTGCTAAGCTAATAGCATCCTAGCCGTTGTTGCCAATAGGCTGAACTGCCCCTACCAACTACATTGAGTGCAACTACACGTGCGTAGGGTAGTGGTCTAGACTCACATTTCACTAAAATTAAGTAATTTTGTATTGTACTAACCATAGCATGTAAAAAAAATTTACTGTATTACTAACATTACTATGGATCATGGTCCTAAATAAACAATTCTATTCTATTCTTGACTCTCAAAACTCGCAAAATTTTCAGTTGTTCCTACGCTCATACACGAAAAATCGTTTTCGATTGTTGTTGTAATAATAAAAAACATTAAAAACATGTTGTTCTGTAATAAATACGTTAGGGGACTATGAGCTTAGTACTTCGATATGGGCTGATTGTGTGGAGGAATTCAACAGATGTGAATAAATTATTTGTAGCACAAAAAACTGCGTAAGGGCAATATGCGGTTTAACCTTTATTTAAATCGCTTAACATCTTACCGTTGCCGAGCATGTATATTTTTGAAGTGTCAAAATTTGTAAAGTACAATAGTAAGCTCTTTAAAAAGACTCGGGATATTCATAGTAGAATTGTAAGAAACCAAAAGACAGGTTAGTATGTAATAGTGCTATCAAATTAAGTTATTACCAGACACAATGCGGGGCTATATGTGTAAAGATATATAACCCTTGCCGTCAGAGATAATATTGATAAATAATATTCTTCTGTTCAAGCGTAAGCTAATGTCACGGCTAAGAGACAAACATTTCTACTCCATTAAAGACTCATTTTCATACAAATTTCAACAAATCTGACTAAATTTAAATTAATTAATTTGTTTTGACCAACGAGAAAGAAAAGTTTACTTATTAACTTTTTTTTTACATCTTCATGACATGATAATGGCTTGCTGTGATAGTATGTTAATATTTAATTAAATTTATTTAACCAAAAAGAAAAAAAGACATTTACCAATTCTTTTTTTTTTGTTTCTTAATGGCATACCAATAATTTAGTATTATAATAAATGTTAATAACTCTGTACTGATATTAGAATTGCTTTAAAATTGTTAAATTATAAAATAAAGATGACTATATATTATTTGCATGCCAATTTTGGTGGAACATGAGGACTGTCCTCTTATTATATATTATTTGTACCTTCTTTTGTAAACCATATTTCATTTTATTTAATTTCATCATTTTACAGTAAGGCAAATGTTTAAATATCGTGTGTTAGGAAGTATGAACTTTTAAAATGAAACTAAGCTTTTAACGTATTAACAATATTCCAATTAATCGAGAAACCAAAATCACAAATAGTTTTTGAAAAAACAGAGACGGTTACCCCGTCCTTGCCGCGCTAATCTGTCATTTCTTTTCTTTTTTTTTTCCACCAATCCTATTTAGTGTTGCCGTTTTGTTCTTTCATCTATTATACTGAAGTAAAATCGGCAACTTAATATATTGAAACGTGATAGTTATTGCCAGTAATAAGCATTTTAAACTGAATAATTGGCTAATATAGCTTTTGCTAACAAGTGCAATGAATATCTTCGCGCCTATTTCATACGAGTTAAAACCACAGCACAATCGGTACAGCAGACATGCTTAGTTGGAGCGGCATGCGTGCCAACAGTACGCGAAGTTACACAACCTTATGGTCTGTCCGCCATTTTCGCTTTGTACGTTATGGTCGTGTCATTCATCGTTAAGTCTTGCAATTGCAATATCGCTTATTTTTTAGAGAACTAAGTAGACATCTCGAATTCATCGTCATTCAGCTATTCACCCCTAGATAGCAGCACGTTGATTGAAATTTCAAAATAAAATCAAAACGTCGTAACTTGCAATAATAGGTATTGATAGTATTGAACTTTGAACGATGTGCCATCAGAGTAAAGTTTAAATTATGTTAACAGTCCAGAATTTGTTGTTTCATTTTAAATTAGAAACTATGACCAATCATTATCAATATTTCATAGTGTTTAAAAATATGAATGTGTGAGTTTTGGCAACAGCGGTTCTGATAGTAATGGATGCTTATGTTACTTCCACTGTTTTTTCTTCCGTGTTCAAAACCTACTCTTTAAAACCCGTCCGTATGAGATGCTAAAGTATATCAAAAACAAGAAAAATTCAGTGTCTCAGAGCTCCTTTTATAATAACGCAATCAAAATGTATGTCACTCAGTTTTTGTTGCTTGTATGCCACCGAGTGTTATAAATACCGAGGTTTAGTTTCTACCATTAACAGTTAACTATGTTAGAATTGCGCATGCGCGAAAAGTGGATGCGGCATGTTTTCTTAATTAGACTAATTCGCAATAGTTGACATATTTCTTTTTTAATTATATGTCGTGTAAAAGATGTTTTAAATTAATGTGTAAAAAGTTACGCATTTTTTGCAAGCAGCAGAACATAGTGAAAAATTATCGAGTTCTTAGATTTTCGCGATTGTTAGACATAGAAAATGAAACTATTTTTCCGATCTAAATTGCGTATATAGGTTTTTTAAACATAGCAACATTTCGTAGGACCATGAGACCTACAAAGACCCCGTATACGTGTTTTTTTGACAAAACAAGTATACGCAACATTATATCCGACAAATAGTTTCAATTCCTATAGTGGAAAATTGTTTAAAATGGGCCTCAAAGAGGTCCCATTCCCAGAAAGAGTATGAAAAATTTTCTAATTTAGTTCTGATCTATGTGTTCTGGTTTGAGTTGCTTGGTGAATTTCGTTTTTCTGGTACTCAAAAGTAGTAGCAGTAGTGCTCCTTGTGAAAGAGTTCGCCCAGGGGAATACTACCATCTTAACTACTTCTGTGTTTCGGCTTTGTAGGGTAAGAGTGCTGGTGTAGTTACTGGCACATGGGACTTGTCAACTTACGTCTCAGGGTGACGGGCAGTGGCAGTGACCTTCAGATCTTTGCGTTTTAAAGCTCTGTGCGTGTCGCTTAACACCAGGTGCACGAATTGTTCGTCCAGGCATTTGGTATCATAAAAAAAGAAAAGTATTTCTTACTGTATACTTTGTCTATAATTCTTATATTAAAAATGCGACGAATTAGGCAGTGAACACAAATCCAAGAAAGTTCGATTTCTATTTATAAATCTTCATTGTATTCCCTTTAATGTGCCCTACGTACTTGTTCACCTCGCGTCATTTCCAATCACTCCTTAACTCCTTCACTCACTAAATTCACGCGCTAAATGTTCACAAACTTAGTTGTAGATTTAGACTTCATTCCTCCATAATGTTACCAATCTAAAATATTTATTACCTAAATACCTAGATCTTAAATAAATGCCGTCTCCAAGTTTCCAACATTAAAGCTTGAATGTCGACAAACAGTTTTCTCTAGTATTATTAAGTTTCTCCGTCATTACACGGGTTTGCTTCATTACCGACGCGGTCTATCTTTACCGACTGTCAACGATTTTTTTTTACCCTTCGTTGGGGCGAGGAAGTGATGACTTTACACAATTTTGACATTATTGTACAAATACTATTGACATTTTTGCAGTGTCCTTTAACGCATTCTGTTTCAAGTCCCTTATTTTTTTTAATATGTAAAAAAAAACACAGCCAAGACTTGTTTATGATAGGAGCAAAATGTTTGATTATAAAAAAAGTAAAAAGATCTAAAATTGTTTAGTGAATCAAAAATTTAAAAAAAGAACTAATCTTGTGTAGTCTGGTCCTCAATGTCTGGTTTTTTTTAAATTTATTGTTACGTGTGTCATGTTTTGTGAATACGGGACACGAAGCTTAAAAGGGGGAACGTCCCGCTCATAGCTAGGTCCAGGAAAGTATGATGGTATGGCGACAACACCATACCCTTTTCTGCCACCACGTAGCAGTGTCAGCTTTTTGGTGGTTTTGTACGGCTTAACAACTTTTCAAACTTCATGTCTCAGTATGACTATTTTTTTACATAAATAAATAAGTGGGTATTTATTAATTTGACCGCCATCTCACCGGATAGAAAGTGACGACGTGGTCGACTTGAAGTATACATCAAGGAGAGGTTTTTGTCCCATGACGCTATCACTCACGTAATGCTATTTTATTTCAAAACGAAGTTCAACTACAATTTTTTCGTACGTGCTTGACTTATAATTAAAATGGCCATGGTTTCTATCTATATTACTATTGGATTAAAGTTTATATTGCACGAGAGTGGAAAAACTAATTCTGTGGAATAGAAAAGAGTTCGTCCAGGGAAGTACTGCCACCTTACCTATTTCTGCCGCCAAGCAGTAATGTCAGCATTACTGTGTTCCGGTTTTGAAGGGTAAGGGTGCTGGTGAAATTACAGGCACATGGGACTTGTCAACTTATGTCTCAAAGTGACGGACGCAGTGGCAGTGCGCCTCTGATCGTTGCGATTTAAAGCTCTGAGTGACACTGCAACCGATATGGACAGGCATGATGCTTGCCATCAGGAGCACTACTTGTTCGTCCCGTCACATAATATTATGAAAAGAAACCAGTCACATAGAGATTTAGGGAGAGGGAAGGCTCTTGTAAAATTTGAGGTAATTGTCGTTTTTTTGTCATTCTTCATTTAGAAGGCAAAATAAGCACGTACTTATACTTACAGTTATGAACTACCGTGCTATCACTGTTATGAACGAAAGTAGTAATAACAACATGTTGTTTACACCTAAATACCGATAATATTTGCAGTTTAAATAGATTTTTATCTGTGAATATGGATGGAGGGTGTACATATTGTTTTGCATATAACCTAAATGTACTTCGTATTATGTAAAAAGGAACACTTAACAACAAAAATGTTTATACAAAAAACATTACATCATTTAAAATCAATAAATGAAGTGTACACAAAAAAAATCAATTCACAAAAGTCCAACATCATCGTTTTACAATTTCGCGGTACGAAAGTGATGATACAAAAGAGATTTTTTACGAACGGTCATGGACCATACGAGGCTTTTGTACCTGCGCAGTTGTTTTTTTTTTAAACTAAATTGTTCCCGAAACTTGGATCTGCCTCGGAGGCTTTACTACTAGGAATGTAATGTTGTAGAGAGAAATATTTCGTGGACGATTAAAAATATATTATCTATTTTTCTTATAAAAGTTACGAAGGCAGACAAACAAAAACGTTGTATGAATTAATGATATTCACTAAATATGGTTTACAAAAGGTTTTGACTAAAAGGCAACATAATTTGTTTATTATTTTAATTTCGTTAAATTGTTTTATTAGCAACTTAATAGTTTCGAATTTTGTCGCTTAAATGAAGTATTTATCGTAACACAATCAATATTAATGAAAGATTTTTTATCATTACACAATCTTATTCTACCGGCGATTGTACGCGTTTGTCTATTTGTTACCAATCGTAAATATACAAAGCACTTTTGCTTTTAAATGTACATGTATACGCGTGAGACGTGTTAATGCACAAGCCCTTAGGACAAAGGGGTAGCTTTTTTACCACAAGGGTAGTATCTGTATCCCAAGTCGTATAAGGTTTATGACGAGCTGTTATAAAGCCGATATAAAACCATTATTTTGTAGGGATGTGTAAATTCGGTAGCCAGATATAATGTGCGTGTTACCGACTTTAAAATGTTATACGCAGGTAGGTAAACTTAGACTTACTAAGTATATGTAACAATATCAGCGCCAGCAGATTTTGTATTGTTTTTATCGAGTTCTCAGGTTTCCGTTACTGCTATGTCATACTTCCTACTACGGGGCACAGGTCTCATCTCAAGCAAGGGTTTAGTAGTCATAGTCTGCCACGCTGGCTCAATGCGGGTTTGAAAAATGCAACTATTTTTAACCGACTTTAAAAAAAAGGAGAAGTTTTATTTAATCATGAACCGATTTTGATGATTCTTTTATGTTGGGATAAAGGTATCTCAATATTAGTCCCATTTAAATGTGAAGAAAATATTCCACCTCTAAGGGTGGTAAATTAGGGGATGAATCCGGTTTCGCGAACCTTTCGCGTTAACGCGAAAAGTTCGCGATTTAAATCCGGAAAAATAGTTTCATTTTCTATGTGTAACAATCGCGAAAACCTAAGAACTCGATATTGTCAAATAGATGTAATTCCAATAAAATAACCTATAAGCAAACTTTTGAGGTCCGTTTTTTCAACAGCGTTTTGGGCCCTTTAGAGGTTCCATACAGTCACGATTGACTCTAATATAATTATCTTATTAGACCGATCTGGTCAAGCAGTCTTTAACAAATCATAGTCAGCTAAACAAAAGAACATGAAGCCATGGTCCATCGGTCCGCTTCCATTAGGCTGTTAACCAGCCAGCCATATGCATAGAATTATGTACTACGAAGTCGTCAAAAATAGGTCTAATGACCCTTGTGTATCGTAAAAACATTCTAAGGGCTGTTTATACAATGATGAATAATAATGAAGAAACCAACGTGTCGGGCCCTTTACAGGTCTCGTGGTTCACAGCTGGACCAGTTGTTTAAAGAAACAGCCATTTCCAGATATTGTATTTAGGTCTTCTGTGTTGTGAAGTTAAAATCATGGCTTTTATAGGTTCTCTACGCATTGAATTGAAAATTCATGATGGTGGATGTTTCTGTTGGTGGACTGTAGTAGATCTGATAGAGAGAATAATAGAAAAATTTTAATAATAATTATGCAGTGACAATTAAGTACTTACAACACGCTACCGGAGATAGTAGAGAACAGAGAGCAAAACCATATATTAAAACTAAACTACTTTTGTTTTTTATATTATTTCTTTTATTTGGTTAAATGCCAGGGAGGTCTAACGAAATAATTATCAAATTTATCTTCTTGAACCCGTAGATGTGAAAACTAGCCAGGTGCCCATCAGGGAGACTTGCTAGGGCCACTACTCTTCTACCGTACATCATTAGAACGCCTATGTGAAATTTAAATTGTCATTTCATTACAAGGGAAATCCGAAATGTTGTGCAACAAAGTAACCTGAAAAGATCCCAAAGGAATACAATTCTAAAGCAATAAAGGAAAAATACTGCGATAAAGCAAACATGAAGCCGTAAATTCGCAATCAGATGTATGCGTGCTGATAGTTTTTATTAGTTCTAATGATGGCCTCCTCAAAGATACCGCGCATTAAGCATTGTAAAAGCATAAACTTCGAGAAGTATGGGCAAATATTTATAAAATTTTAAAGCATGGGTAAATTACAGGTGGACTTTGTAATGAGGCACGTTTAGTGCTTTAAGATTGCTTTAGGGGATACAATGGTTGTATAAAAGGAGCAAATAGAGCAATAGTGAAGTGTGGAAGCATTTAAATAACTTTAGGTTTTATTATTTTAGATTTATTGACTTCGATGCTAATAATTGTTTGACGAATACTAGACTTCTGACCAAGTGACGACGTATTCGTGGGAAATCAAACAAAAAATCTTTGTATTTAATTATTTGTGTTTACACTGAGTAAGAGGTTAGTCCTCTATGTACACGGTGAGCAATACAGCTGAATAAACGACCTTAAGATGGTGTATTATGGTCTGTTTTAATATAAAAGCTTCGCAGTGGTAGTGCCTCTCAGATCTTTGCAATTTAAGGATTTGAGTGGCACTGTAACTGTTATGGACAGGCGTGTAGCTTACTGTCCGGTGCACAATTTGTTGCTCCCCTCACTTGATGTTATAAAAAAATCTTAGGTTTTTATTTGCAGAAATATTAAGCCTTAAAAGACAGATTCAGACGGCTCAAGTTGTTTTTTACTAAATAACAGTATAACACCAACAGAAATTTACTACCAATCGATCAACATCAAAACAAAACTATGCACTAAAATATTTCTAAGAAACTATCTGTTATTCGAAAACTTGGAGCTATTAAAAAAAAAGTTGCCCGCTCTATAAAAGTAATTAAGTTCGGTGGAGGATAATTGATGAAGCTCACAGATTACTACCTTGGTCTACTACAACTTGGATCACTCCAAATGAAACTCCACATAACGTTAATAGAGCTTAAAGTCGTATATGTGGTCGTAAAGACCATAATAAAAGTATGGCGATGGGCGTAAGGGCCGATGGAGGAATATTTTTTTACCCACTTTTACGACGATGAAAGAAATAGAGGACGCAGCATTACATTAAAACATACATTGTATGAATATCGCATGTGAAGGGCAATTAGAGATTGAAGTCGTTAAAATGTTTATTATCTATTAAATAGGTAAAGTGCTGAGTGCTAGAATTTTGCTACTTTTAATTGCACTTTCGAAGCTGGAAATGGGAGTTTTATAACTTACTCTTGTAAGAAAATTACCCCCAGATTGGGCAGTTAGTGTCACGTTTAAACTTCAAAACTAAATAACAACTATCACTATATTGTATCGTCGGTGATTTGAAGAAGAAAGGGCGAAAACGCCATTTCGAAAAATTTTTCGGGGAGCGTGTTTTAATTTATGAAAAATTTTTCAAAATGGAGTTTACGCCCTTTTCATAAAACACGGATAATAATATGACGGAAATAAAAATTTTAATGAACGTGATTGAACACGATGTATTTCTTTCTTTGATCATTGAAATTTATTATTTTGTGTAAAGTATCTTACACTGGGTGTTTGTATTTAAAGTGTTTTATATTTTGTAAATTACTTTATACTGTGTAAAACTTGGTATATTGCTTTAAGTATGTTATTGTGTAAAGAAAGTTATAGGAATGTGTGCAAAGATTCTGCTTAAATCCTTAAAAAATATAAACTGCCATCAGCTACCTTAGGCTGCTACCATTATACAAAATTTCATAAACAGCTTCAATGGCATTTTTCGTGGAGAGATAAATATGACAACGCATAAAAAACTAATAAATATAACATCAGGTTTTTTCTCGACAGAAAATGCGCGCCCTAATTCAAATTCAAAATAATCTTTATTTCATAGGTAAGCATTATTACACTTGAAATCGTCACAATGGTTAAACTCTACCGCTCATTCGTAAGGCAGATTCCCCTGAGAAGAATGAGCAAGAAACTCTAGGGGTTGCTCTTTGTAAATAACATTTACAATATTATTTTTTTTATTTGAAACACCAGAGATCGAGACTACCTCCATGAGCTAAACGGGTTACTACCGCGGATTTTTGTCATCCAAGTACGCAAAAGTTACCTTTAATAACCTTTAGTATAAAGTTTTTGTTTCACTATAGTTTTAAACCTCGTGAAAGGCAAATTTTGTATATCAACCGGAATCTAGTTATAGAAGCGTATACATTGCCCCTTAAATGATTTTTTGACTTTGTGAAGACGACTATCAAGAAAAGCTAGTTTATTTCTATTCCTCGTATTAATGTTATATCTGTCACTATTTTTCATGAAGAAATTACTATTCCTTTTAACATAAATTACATTTTCATAAATGTACTGTGAGGCTAGTGTAGGAATGTTAATTTCCTTAAACTTATCTCTCAAAGATACTCCGTATAAGATATTTGTATTTCACGGTACAGAAACAAAATTAAACACAAATCTTTCTCCTTTATGAGTTCCTAGTACAATTTCACAAGCATGTTGTCGGTACCCCATCGGTATTATTATAAAATCGTCAAGACGTGGCCCATTTTTGTTTAGGCACTGTGACGGATGGTGTTTTGACTCCTCGGAACAGTGCACCACACATCACAAGCACTATGTTTCATTAGTTACCGGTCCCTAAAACATTATCATACTAATTAGGCTTCTTTGGGTTACTCATATAAGAAATAACAATTGTAAATATTGAGTGGCGATGGAAAAGACTTTCTATTTCGTGGTTTAAAAGACAAGAGAGTCATGAGTATTTCATTCAGTCATTTGATTTTGAGAGGTACGGCTCAAACACAGGTGTAGTCTTACGAAGTCATTGTGTAAAAGCTGTGAACGATTGTGTTCTCCGTTGTACAACGCTTGGGGCGAATGGATGATTTTTCTACGTTCAATGTGAGACCATTTTCCTGTACTACTTAATTACGCGTATTTGTCATCGTTACTAAATAAGAATCAACAGGATTATTCGAAATAAATGAAGCTAGAGGTGTATCTAATAGGCTCGGCCGTGTAGTTTCTGGTTCCGATCTGGTTTAACTCATTTCGATACAGTTAAGACTCAATTCACATTGAGATGAAAGCGACTTTTTGTAACGAAATTGTTTACATCATACTGTAGTAGCTGCAGGAATTCTGCAGATTGGGCGAGAATTTTTCGGAAGACACGCGATCTGTATTTTGGCTCTAGTTTATACGTTACACAATATATGGTATTTAAAATAATGCGACCCCATTAACTATAAAAACAGAAGATACACATAAGGCTTTTATAAAACTTAAGGTACAATAACCTGTACCTGCACAGGAACCTTCTAACTTCAGGTTCAGACTCCAGATCAGCCAGTGTACTAGTAGTGTCACAGGTGTGCGTACAGTACCCTCCCCATTTTCCAGGTATGTACTCCCGGATTCGAATCACCGGCCTCTGCTTAGGAGGCGGTGAGTACAAAGTCAAAATATTTAACCTACCACCTCTTGATTTAAAACTACACTCCAACATCTATTCCGACCGCCATTTACCTCCTCAAGATTATAAAGAACCTTCTATTTCAGGTGAAACTTAAATGTTATGGCAAAACCTTCGTTATTTGGCATTCTTACTATAATGTGAAAGCTAGAGAAAGGGATGCTTGGTTTAGATATATAGAGAGGGTAAAAGAAGATAGCCGAATCACAAAACGCAAATCTCGCTTTTTCAAATTTGAACTTTCTTTTATAAATTTTAATAGCTATTATCCGAAAGTTGTCTTTTTCGTTTAATACAGTATTGTTATCAACGTGCGTCATGTATGGTTGCAGTAGTCGTTTGTCAATAACTTACAATCTTTCAATAACATTTCCACCAATTATAATCCCGATCGCCGAATCCACGACAGATATAATACCACCAATTTGAGAATGCCTATAATATAACCCAATTATAATCAGACAAAGGGGATTGTCAAATGATAGGATGAGAAAAAAAAATGGTAGAGACTGGCGCCAGTGTCCTTGTTTACCTGCTTGCAGGCAGAGATTCTTAAATTTAAGGAACTGGGCTTTAGAAAACGCTAGATTTGAAAATTTTATAAAATATGATATTAAAAAAGACTTCATTGTAATGATTTTGCAAATAACATAAATAAGTATTTACTGGATACAATTTTATTTTATAATACGAAGTGACAGGACGAACAAATCGTTCGCCTGGTGGTAAGCGACATGCCTATCCATAACAGTTGCAGTGCCACTCAGAGCTTCATATCGCAAAGATCTTCGGGGCACTGACGGACGGCACCCTTACCCCTCAAAACCAAAACCCAGTAATGCTTACAATTACTGCTTGTCGGCATAAATAGGTAAGATGACAGTACTTCCTAGATGAACTCTTTGACAAGGAGCTCTAGTTATACTGAAATATGGTATTGAATAATGAAATAATCGATCTAGAAATAAATAATCTAGAAAGCAGTTTCTAAAAACCCTTTAAACTAAAAGAAAAGAAAATCCTATCTTTAACACTGTCTCACAATTTTGGTGCAAAGCTTGAGTACACACCTTTTGAGAATCACTGGTCCATTACACCCACTGTACCCGTCTACCTGTACCCCAAATAATTGCCATTATTACCATCAGGTAGTCCTCGATTTGGGCCACTAATCATAATTGCTGTCGCTTGTCTAAATGTAAGATGGTGGCTTTGACTGTGCCGACTATGTGATGTACCCGATTATTAGACTTAGCTTTTGATGGAAATGCACTACCTTGACATTGATTTGTCTTTTATGATATCAGGTGACGGGATAGACAAGTTTCTGTCTTGATGGCAAGCGACACGCCTATCAAAAACAGTTGCAGTGTCACTCAAAGCTTTTAATCGCAACGAAGGACACATTCATTCATTTATTTATCGCAAACAAAGTTAGTACAGGCATTACACAGGTAATTACTAAGTACAAACATACCTCGTTGAGGTGTAGCAAATTAATGGTACTCTCGAATAATTAACAAAAAACAGAAAATAAACTGAAAATTCTTAAAATAGAAACATTACGTTATGAAACGTAATCACGAAATCACTTCTTTCACATCATCTTATAGGAGAGTCCATGAAGTCTCCCACACTGTAGTAGCACCCATAAAACAGCAGAGACTTTAATTACGTTTTGAAAGAGTTGTCATTTTCTCCTATCTTAAGGGAATCTGGTATTTTATTATAAATTAATTAATTACATCTGCAGAGCGGGCTTCACACCCATTGTCACCCTGAGACATAGAGTTGACAAGTCCCATCCGCAGTAACGAAAATATTCAAATCCGGAACGCAGTAATGCTCAAGGTCGGGACTAACACGCCCAGATAAATAGCCAAACGCGCACTATAAGAACCTTCTCTTTTTTAAACTAGTTAAAGATTTAAACATTAAGTAAATATCAGTAAGTTTACTTGATTAACTTGCGGTGGCCGGTTATCGAGTCCGAGAACTTAGCACAGTACTCATTATAATAACTATTTACAAGAAGATGTCGAGTTATTTGCTTAAAAAGTCAATAAACGTTGTGCAATGCTAAGAAAACTCATGTATTTCTTTTTAATTTAACAACCTATATTTATTACATACCAAACGCACTGGTTCTCGTATTGTCTATTGAAGTAGGACATGGGTAATATATACCTGAAACAAAAATAAAGTATATACACATATGGAAGGCAACAAACAAGATTAGAAAAAGTAAAGTCGTGTGTGAGCGAGCTTTTCAAGTAGAAGAACTACGTAGCGAGCAATCCCTAGAGTTTCTTGCTCGTTCTTCTCAGGGAGGTCAGCGTAGTGAACGAGCAGTAGCTTAAAAAATTACGTTTTCAAGTGTGAAAATTTTACACTTGAAAACGTCGTTTTTAGTAAATGATGTTTGACTTTGACTTAGACTTTGGCTTTGACGTACTTTACCATCATAATACTTAGAATTTGAAATACAATTGACTGTAGAGACAAAATATAAAGTACCATCAATGTTAAACACAACGTATTCAATATTACTTAAAAATCTTATTTTTATGATGTCAATGAGAGTGGTTGGAGCTGGCCGAATGCGGGTCGACACTTGAGACGTTGTCCAAGGCTTGTAAACCTTCTTCAATGTCCAGGTTTCATCACGATGTCTTTTTTTTATGATAACTAGTGACGAAACGAACAAGTCGCCTGTCCATAGCAGTTGCAGTATCACTGAAAGCTTTAAATCACAAAGGTTTGAAGGGCACCGCCATTGCGCCCTTCACCTCGAATCATAAATCTCATGAGCCCGTAATTCAGAAATAGGTAAGGTCTACTTCGACTTACACAAGCTCTACTGCTGCTTAAAATCTGTACAATTACTGTATATTCCACTTTTCATATCTTCGAGCCTGTACTTTGTATTGGAACAATGTATTGGAGAATTTCAACTTTATGACGTTGCACCTTGTAAAATGAGTGCTCACATTTCTACAGCATATACACAACAACCATAAAATAAACCCCTGCGTTCCTATGTTATTCGTTGCCCGTTATACTGTGATTAATATTTCCACGTTACGCCGTGATGGACATTTAATATCGAAAGGAATGCACGAAATATAAAACATTATATAGGGTGCTATAAAAACGTGGAAAAGCCTTAGACGAATTTTATTACAGAACTAGCGGTTGTCTGTAATTTTATTAGTACAGCATTTTAACGCATTTTAAATTATTCAATCCATCATCACCTCAGATACAGTTTGCAAAATTGTTTATTGCGCATGCGTAAAACCTTAGAGGTTTCTACGTGTTTGGTATACATCGCTCTGAAATTCATCATTTGTTGTTTAGGTCACATAATTAAGTCCAATTTTAGAAAGTCGTCTAAAGCCTGTGGACATTATTATAATAGAAACAAAATATATAGACTACTAAAATAAGGAGGCGCTGTTCACCCGTTTCACTCTTGACATGTCTCATTTACTTCCTGCACTAACACAAATCTTTGCGTACAAGACCGTTTTTTTCGGTACTTTCGCTCCGATCGTCTCTTTTCCATTGATATATATGCTAAGGTCCATATTTTCTCGTATTTCCATTCACTAGGTCGTTATTTTAATTTCATCCTTTTCATATCAAGTTGTTACTGCATCTTTCATCAAGAAACCGCCGCCATCAAGAAAAAATACAGCACACCAAGAAAAAAATTCATTACTAATTTCTATATTTAACATACAAAATAATATTGTAATTGATAAATGCAAGCAAAATTTGCCTTTTGATAAAGAACAACCCTTACAGTTTGTCATAATTTAATCTTCATCAGGCTTACGAATGAGTATTGTATTTAATAAAATACAATTTTGAGTATAATTTACCTATGAAATTCAAATATTGTAAACACGTTATCACTTGAAGCTACACATTGACGGATTTTGTTCTGTTGCACTGGAGACGATATTAGAAGAAAAGTGTACAGCTTGATGTGCTGTTGACTGTACAGTATGAATAGTCTCGAAAAGGAGAAATAGAAATTTTTTAGTACAAATTATAATGCAGCAGAACTGTACTTTTCTACATATCCAAACTCCGTAATTTTTTTAAGTTCACGTGTAGAATAAACTCAAACCAATTATATAGATCTTTTCTAAGCACCCTGTATGCAACGTACCCATCGACCCGCTAAGAATGTCCGTAAGTGTAAAATAATAGCACCGTTTTCATCGTAATTTTTTCTCTCTAGTATGAATGGGTAGGTCATTAATCACGTCTACTTATTTACAATGGTGGGCAAATTATTTGGTAACGTGTTCAAAAATAAAATTGGGGGCCAAATTACTTTAAGTTCAAGTGTACAAATGTTGGTTTTGATTTTGTGATAGGAATTTTGATTTTAGAACCAGTGTAAGTTAAGAGATGGTTAGGAATGTAGTGAAATTTTAAACTATTTCCTACACACTGCCTAACGACATCGGTGACCCAACGGTTGTCTAACTTCATACAATATACAGCTATGTATATTATGTACTTAAATTTCCAGTGATACACATAGAGTTAACTGCCTCCGTCGCCGACCGGTCACCATACCGGATTGCCACGCAGAGGTCCCAGGTTCGATTCCCGAGCCGGGAGAAATATTTGTATGGCCTGCATTTATTTCTCTCGTGAGTTTGGATGTAATTTATGGTTGTCTATGAGTGTGTCCATGGCGCTCGCAACACAGGGTTTTCCTAGTGCGGGGCTACGTTGAGTACGTGCGTTATTATAGAATGAATAATACCTCCCTCAGAAATCCCGGATAATTAAAAATCAAAACAAAATCGTTATTGGTCATGCTAAGCATGCTGGACTTGTAGTTGGATATTTTTTATTTCAGATAGGAAAGAACCAGCTGTCAAAAGTAGATTAAGTAAGATGACGACCACGGTGGCCCAAGAGTTTGAGGAGGCTTCAGGTTCGATTCCCGGTAGGACCAATTTAGGAAATATTTTTTTCTAAATGGGTTCTACTCTGAGAGTTCTGCGAAGTGCCCCAGAGTGAATTCCGTTGCTCTGGGACTCACAGTACAGGGGATTCCCTACCTTGATACCAGGCAAATGTCGTGTTTGACTGGGACATTATATACATAATTATTATTACTATAACCATTGACTTACAAATATATGGACGTCGGGTCCGCGCTAAAAAGTGTCCGAACTTATAGGGTGTTAAAATCGTATACAGAGCGTCATTCACGCTTTATGCTTCGTTTGTTCGACTGACAGCGAAGCAAGCAAAATTAGACAGTACTGCGATGACATTACAATTTAAATTCAACGTTTTAGCTTTTTCATATTCCTTTACATGTCACTACGTTTAAATAGGTTGACTTGGGACATTTTTTTCGTGGTTTTTGTATTAGACCCGTCGTCCATTTATTTGTAAGTCAATGACTATAACTATCGCTTTATATATACGCATCTACACCTACTATTGTGAATATGTAATTTTTTTTCTGACACCAAGTGATGGGACCAACAAGTCATGCGCCTGCTGGTAGCCGACACGCCTGTCCATAACAGTTGCAGTAGCAGTCAGAGCTTTAAATCGCAAAGATCTGAGGTGCTGCCTCAGCGCTCATCACCCTGAGACATAAAGTTTACAAGTCCAATGTGCCTGTAACTTCACCAGCACCCTTATTCTTCAAAACCGGAACTCAGTAATTACAAGTTATCGCTTCGATTATCGTTTCCGGCTTGCATCGATGCGTATGGTATCGTTTGTATGACCTTACCTATTTCTGCCGCCAAGCAGTAATGTCAGCATTACTGTGTTCCGGTTTTGAAGGGTGCTGGTGAAATTACAGGGACATGAGACTTGTCAACTTATGTGTCAGAGTAACGGGCGCAGTGGAAGTGCCCCTCAAATTCTTGCGATCTAAAGTTCTGAGTGGCAATGCAACTGTTATGGACAGGCGTATAGCTTAGTATAAGGCGCACGATTTGCCCGTCCTGTCACTTGATATTAAAAAAAAAAATTTTTCTCTTGGACTTTGGGTGTAATTTGCGGTTGGCTATATTGTCTCCATGGTGACACTGGGTTTCTCTAGAACAGGGCTATAAGTGTGTTTGTTATTATTATTATATAACAATTTTGGGAAATAAATATCATATACAACCTATATAACCTCTCTTTAGAATATCCGTGTAATAAAGAACATGGATTAATGCCCTTTTTTTCTTATACATGAATTGAGCTATTATAAACCTAATAAAGCACTTCCTACGTTCATATTCAAAGAAATCCATTCCCTGACCTCGATGTCCATCAACTGTCATAGCTACCTTACAGATCTATTTACAGTAACCACTTAACACAGACCTTTCAAATTAAAATCTGTGCTTTAAGAAATTCAAGTTTGATAGATCAGAGTAAGTTAGTTGGTATTAGTATGCAGATTTGAGTTCATAGTAAAATTTATTGATTGTTCCCTTCGGTTTTGTGAGACGTTTAATGTCTTATTGGAGCAAGTAATGGTTTAATAGTTGCATGCAAGACTTGTAAACTCAAGGTTGTGACTTCAATGCTCAATGCAGACGAAAAATGATCGCTATTTTACAGTTAACAAAAATATTGCGAGAATATCTGCATTTTGGAGTTTACAAAAATTGTTGTTACCGTATATGTGTAGTTCGCACATCTTTATTTTACCACGTTACTGTTTAAATATTGCTCCTTGTAGTGTCCTACAGCGCATTTCTATTATTGCTCCTTGCAGTACACCAATGCATACCGTGGTTCTAATACTGCTCCTTGTAGAACGCCAGTGCACAGTGGGGTTCTAAACCTGCCCCTTGTGGGACACCTGGGCAAAGAGTGGTTCTAAAACTGCTCCGTGTAGGACACACTAAAGCACATCTTTAATATTCAGTAGCTAGCAGTAGAGCTCCTTGTGAAGGGATCGCCCAGAGAAGTAGTGGCACTTGACCTTACCTTGACCTTACTCGTATTTCTACCGCCAGACTGTAACGTGCATTACTGACTTTCGGTTTTGAAGTGTGGTCAACTTATGTCTCAGTTTACTTTAATGTCCTTTTCAAATCTAGATTTTGTTTATTGACGAAGCGTGCAAGTCAAAAAGTAATATTTGTCAAAAAAATAAATTCAAATCAATAATGAAATTGGTAATGTCATTTAGGATGAAAAGTAGTGACTGGATTTTACTGGATGGTTTATGGTTCTTTGTTATGCCTCAGTAAATTAAAACTAAACCCAAAACCATTCATGGGTGCTAATTAAGTCATCACACTTGGAGTTACTATTCTAGATAAACTAAAGCCTTATATAAATTAAACTAGTCTTTAGTTAAAACCGTTTATCTGTTAGTTTTCACAATCGCTTTTATAATACATCGACATCGTAATTTAGATAATTATACTTCGGTACTAATAGCAGTATTTAGAACTCTATTACATTGAAGATAAAGATCGTTTAATGCAACAATTTTGTTGTGATTTGGCTGTCGAAACTTATGGTACGGTAGAAATAATGGTTCAGTATACTAACTGAAAACAGACTACGAGCTTTGAGTGTCAAGTGCAACCGGTTGTAAACGCGAATAAAGATACCAGGCCAGTATAAATAATTCATACATAAAATATTTAAAGTTGACGGGAATTAGTTTACAATGGATATATCAATGCACTTTTGTAAATAGCCGTTGCTAATATTTCCAGTGTAAGCCGACACACGGCGCCATTAGCGGCCATAAGAAAACGTTAGACAAAATTTGTTTATACTGGGAATTCATAGCGCGTCGTGTGGTCACTCGTACGTGACACGTTTAAATTAATATCAAGTACATAAATCTACATTCCGTAATGGCTAAAATGCCTCCCAGTAAACAACGAGTACAGATCTCTCTTAATACGAATAGAATTTAGAAGATAAAAAGAATTTGGAAAAATTTCATTTTCAAAAGTGTAGATGCACGCTTGACGCAATCTCACCCAATGTTAAGAGAGGAGATGGTACATTAGTAGCAATGGATCTCCTTGTGAAAGAGTTCGCCCAGGGAAGTTTTGCCACCTTACCTATTTCTGCCGCAGCAAACAGCAATGCGAAGATTACTGCTTTCCGGTTTGGATGGGTGAGAGTGCTGTTGAAATTACAGGCACATGGGACTTGTCAACTTATGTCCCAGGGTGACAGGCACAATAGCAGTGATCCTACGATTTAAAGCTCGTACGTCGTCGGTATTTCATCCCTTAATTCCTAAAATTACATTATAGAGCACGACTCTCGTGCTTTTTGCAATCAGTGTCCCGGCTATCTACCCTTTTGTCATATGAGCTCCAAGTCCAGTAGTAAAACTGGTATAAGCTTATATAATTACGTCCAGCTTAGTTTCAAGTACTCATCTCGAGAAAAAGATTAATTCCTTTTGAAATATATTGAAGTAGAACAGAAAATTGTAAGCTGCAATAAGTTTAATTACTAAATAAAACGTTAACACGTTGATTTAGCTATGCACAGATACAGTGGCCATGATCTGATTGTGCGGCTCGGAAAATTTGCCTTCGGGCAAAAATGACCTGTTTGAAACCAAAAGCTGTTTTTTAATTTGTTAGAATATGAACGCTTTATAACATAAATTTAGACTTCAATGATCGTATGTTTTGCCTTCGTCCTCGTTTCATACTAGTTTCCGACAAAGAAAACTTTTATATTTGAATGTCGGTCATTTTGTTTATTTATATTTTGAAAATGTTTTACTACCGGTATAAACTTTCCCAAGGCTCTTCTTCTAAAAATACCTAGACATCCAATGAAGAGGAAAAAAAATTGAACCTTTTCTGACATCGTGCAAAACATAGTGTCAATCTTTGTGGGATTCTATGGATTCGAATGGAAGTCTATCATCCGAAATGATGATGTAAAAAAACCGGCCTCGAAAGTCATTCATCCCCTAGTTCGCCACCCTTAGAGGTGGAATATTGTCTTCAAATTTAAACGGGACCACTTCTGAGGTATCCTCTTTCGAACAAGAAAAGAATCATCAAAATCGGTTCAGAAAAAGTTATCGCGCAACATGCATACAAAAAAAAACATATGGCCGTATTAAGAACCACCTTCCTTCCTTTGAAGTAAAAATATTAAAGACACATTAAAAAGAGCTACACGTAATAATAATAAAAACTACAGTTTCTACTAGTTAAACCGCAGGTAGACTTCAGTGTGCATATTTGTCTTACGAACAACCTTGAAAAGTCTAGGCATAGGTGTCTTGAATTCTAAAATTCTTGAATGTTTTTTGTTTCCTCCATGAAAGAAAAGTATTATACGATTTTAGAATAGAATAGAACAGAAACCATTTATTACATAACGCCACAACACAAGAATACAAAGTAAGAAATAAAAAAGATAAAGCTAAATAAAAACAAAAATAAAATACGATTAAAAAAATTAAATAAAATTAATTAAAAATAAAATCTTAGTAATAGGTAATGCAATGATCACAAAGATAGTCACTATTGTGTTTTAAGTAGATGTCATGTGTGCAGCTGTGGCGTATGTCAAAGGATCCACTCAGCTAATGTCACCACCGGGAAAAGGCTGTGCCGCTGATTTTCAGTGGACCCTAAACGTTTTGACCGTCATGAACTTTTTTTGTAGCAAAATTATTTCATTTTGTACAGTCATCGATTAAGAATGAATTAAACCTTTTGTATAGTATGAAGTTTAAAAAGCAAAGTCAAACATTGTTAATTATTTTATTATCATACATTTTTCGATTTGCTTTCGTTTAATATGTACAAAAGAATGCGTACCTTAGCTTGAATTTAAACAAAAATCATGGTCACCGCACACAGTAGCGGTGGGCGTTCTATACAGCATTAAGATAAGCCAAGAACAACTAGGGCTTAGTTCACGCTCGTTACGATTTGCCTATATTACGTTAACAGCATATATTGCACGATACTTTGATGGAAACCTGACAATGTGGTGTAGAATATTGATTGGTTCCAGTGTATTAGTAAGGAACACACCTTAGAAAATTATCTTAGAGATATTTCGTATTGAGCTTTTCCAATATTTATGACAAAAATAGTTGAAAAAAATATAATATGTTTCAAATCGCATAATAGCATAATCATGACTTTTAAAACAAATGTCTCCAATATTTTAAACACGTCAAGGAATGCTCATCATTAAAGCAAAAGAAGCTAAGAATTTGAGAAGCCCTAATGGTGCAGGCATCCTGGTGGGAATTTAACCCAGGATCTTGTATAGAGAAAGTGTGACTTAATCTTTTTAATTTTTTCATGATAATATGGCACGAACAAGTCGTGCACCTGGGGATAAGCGACACGTCTGTCTATAGCAATTGCAGTGCCACCAGAGCTTTAAAACGCAATGATTTCACTGACACTGTCACTGCGCCCTTCATCCTGAGACACAAGTTGACAAGTCCCATATGCCTGTAATTTCACCAGACACATACCTTTCAAAACCGGAACACAGTAATTATCACATTACTTATTATTATTCAGATATGTATACAATAAAAAACAATTAAAATATCTGCTAATACTCCTGTACGAACATCATTTCATGGACCACATCTAGGAGAGCGCATTCTCTCTCAATGTATTGTATGCTACAAAAGTAACCACAGACATATATCCCTGTGAAAGTAAAACTTTGGGGGGAATAATGACCTATTTATTTAATTCTAATTCACCTTCACCACACTACTAACAAGTCCATAAATGACAAACATCCCTTAGTGGTTCGCGCCAAACAGCTCCTTTTCAATAAGCCTTAGGGAAAACTGCTTATATTCAATTGCCGACTAAACCCAAGCATTAACTCGACGACAAGTTATATCTTCCTGACCAGTTAACTAAACAGCTATTAACTGTGCTAAGCTAATAATATACTAATACGCTTTTATTAACTTGAAATGAAAACGCAGTGTGAATGCAGGATAAGGGCAATGGTACTTGAAGATATGAGAAAGCTGGTGCTATAGCAAATTGTTTTTAATAAGGTATGAACTAGTTTAATATGGTAATACTAACCCGGTGTAATGGTTTTGTTATGACAAACAAATACTAAAAGTTGTTAACAATTTCTATAAAAACAGAGAATCTTTTTTTTATATCAGTAATAGTCAAATGCTTAGATGGAATCTAATTTAATGAGCGACAATACAAACTCAAATAATTTTTATTTCTTAGGTAAACCAATTAAAATTCAAATCTTCATATTGAAACTCTATGACTCATTCGTAAGCAGGGGAATTTGGGAATATTTCAAATATCATAGACCGAGAGGACTTGCAAGAGCTAAACGGGTCGCTACCATAGATTTTAGTCATCAAAGTACGCAGAAGCTGTATATTATAACATTTAGTGTTAAGTTTTTGTTTCACTATAGTTTTAATATACATTGTGTTTGTGAAGACAACTATCAAGAACAGCCAGTTTATATAATTTCACTTCTCGTATTAATGATCTGTTCATGACTATTTTTCATTAAAAAATTACTATTTTTCTTAATAAAAATTAAATTTTCTTAAATATAGTGTGCGTTGGTGCAAGAATGTTAATTTCTTAAAACTCCTCTCCAAAATACATAAACAAGGTTACGCTTTTGTCTAAAAAATTCATTCCATTGACTAGTTTCATAATGCAATTATTTATATTTTTTTATAGTTCCATAATATCAGGAAAAATATTCTGGAAGTTTACAATGGAACCAAGTTTAAGATGTTAAAATAAAATAAATTGAATATTGGAGATTTATAAAATCACATGTAAGAAGAATACATAACTACAGAATTCAAGTCATAATTGACAAGTGGGTATAAAGAAACACCAATAAAACGTCGTCGTAATATAGTATTAAACAACAATTTACACATGTAGACCATATTACTACACGTATTTATATTTTATGACAACAACCTTCCTATCTTAATTTGTACAAATGTAAGAAAATATCCAACTGCTAAAGTCAAATCAACTTATGCCTCATTTCGACATCCATTGCAATTTTATAATTACAAAGCATTGGATGAGACTTTAAGTAGCGAGCAGTGCACTAAAATGCGAAGTTTAAGTAGTTATCGTTGGTAATGGTAAAAGTGGAACGAAATGCGCCTCGTGCGCAGACAAAACGACAAAGACAAAGCGGTAGACGGCAAAAGCTGTATTTATGATTTCACGCTATCGCTGCCCGTCATCGCAAGCGCAGATTTACGCTCAACCCAGCTTTGGAGGTGACAATTGCATTTATTTTCTAGATGCGGAAAATTATGAATTATGAGGATGAAAGTGAACTGGAAGAATTGCAAAACCAAAGTCTAAACAGATAAGTTTTTAAAACGCATTGAGAAATCATAACATTTTGGGTATCAAGAAATAACGAAATTGAAATAACAAATAGCTTAATTATAAATTAATGAACGATAATATAATTTAACAATTTGGTATATTTGATATAATCGCGATACGAATATCTTTTGCTATGACGTTACAACAACAATTCTATAACATTATTATAACTGTAACATGAAAAGCGCAATCCAAATTAAGAAAATGTCTATGATGATATTACATTCCAAAGTGAAGTTAATTATTTACTTAATGATGCCTCCTCCACTAAAGTTATGATTCCGTCCGCCAGTATTAGCATAGGCAGCGTAGGCAATGCGGATTGGACGTGCCATAGTTGGAGTTTTGTACCTCTGTTTGTTCATACCAACCTGGTACCCTGTAATGCTAGCATGCAGTTTAGACGATGGAATTGTCATTTTCTATGGTAATTTTGACATTTTGCGAAACTTTTTCTATGTTTGATTTACCTATCCATATTCCACAGTTTCAATATTGACGCGATTAGTTTTTTTTTTTCTTTTTCCTTTACGACCATAATATCTGTACTAACTTGTAAATGTTGAACAGTGCGAATCTATTAAATCTCAGCCCACAGTTTCTACTCTTAGGCCTCTTTATTGCACGCCATTCATTTAATTGATCCTGTCCCTCGCCACTAGTTCAGGAGCCAAATGTATTATAGTTATATTGCTATGTGACGAAGTCGGTGGCCCAGCGGTTGCAGCTGGAGAATTAAGAGGGCCCGGGTTCTCAAAATGAATTTTTGTAAATTGTTTTGGTTGAGGTATACTGGGTGATACCCCAGAATGAATTCCGTTATATAAATTATTCAAAACATGTTTGTGATTGGTGACTTTTTTAACAGGATAAAATGGACGTGGTTACCTACAAGACAGCCATCAAGGACTACGTTAAAAAATAACTATTATTGCCACCAAAACCAGCAATGCAAATGGATGTTCCGCAATTTAAAACATTTTTAGGGGTATATTTTAGATCTGAGATCCTTGAAGTTATATTACTGAAACGGATTGAACCCAATGATTATAAGCAATCCTATAATAAATGCATATCTAATTGCAACAATACTAAATCTGCCAATAAGTACAATTTGTCAGCAATGTGGGCCTGCATAATGAGACATTCGAAGGCCTATCGTTACTCGATAATTGCAATCTGGGAAATGACTAGGCTATAATTTTGGATATCATTTTATTGAAAATGTAACCAGTAGGTACATTGGAACGTGAGATGAATGACTACGATTAATAAAATATCACTAGATGTCAATTCCCTCGATGACAATTTTAATATAATTGTTATAACTAGCCCTCTCCGACTTCAGATACTACAAGAGGAATATTGTATGAGGCTCACGGGTGTTCTCCAGGGACCAAAGCTTGAACCACAGTTTATACGACAGGACGAGTACGGATTAAAGAACGAACTTATCGAAACAAGTATTTACGAAATAATCGATGAAGAAAAATCTGAATCTCACATTCTGCAGTTACAAACAGATATTAAATTAACTCTGTGTAAAGATTCGGTACAGACTAATGTCCGTAAATGCCAAGCCCTAATCAACAACAATCGATCTCATATTATACAGGTATACTAGTACTCGTAAATGTAAAAACTAAAACTCGTCGGCCCACGACATTTACTTATTGCCATGATTACTGGTAATTGCAACCAGCTGAGAAGGTAAAGAGTGGAGTTAGATTTAGTCAAAGGTTTATATCATTAAGTTTATTGAATTTATAGTATTGAGCAATTGAAATATAGATTTCTATTGCTACGATATTTGAATGTGGCAAGTTGTGTTTATGCAGCTTTAGCATGACTCCAATAGGTTTAATGAAATTTTATGTGTTTCTTTCATAGTAAATATGTTTTTAAAGTACCTTAGAAATAGTTCTAACTTTAGATTTTCGTGGGAAATATGTACTAAAATCATAAAACATATTATACAAATAATAATACAAAGTGACAAATGTTTAAAGTGTAATATTTTATAACAAGTCGACTAACGGTTACGGACATAATTAGATTGTACATAAACGCTGATGACTATACCAGGCCTTTGCCTTGTAATGGGACACTCTAGAAGTTACACTATAAAACCTTTATAGGTGCAGAATATCGATTCGTATTAATTTAAACTTGCCTTATAAATGAGAAAGTCTTCATCAACAACTTGGTGAAGAAAGATACTCATATCGTAGAGGTTTATAAGAATTTTCAAAGGGATGTAAGATTGACCCGAATAATAAGAACTTAGTAGAATTTGATCCTATTACCGCTTCCTAGTCAAATAAAATCAAAGTTGGTATAAGAATGGTCGTAATGACCTTTGAAAATAATGTTTGCACTCAGTCAGTAAAAGAAAGCAACAGTAAAACTAACACCGAAAGTTATTCGTGGACATCCAAGAAAGAAAGGAATCGCAGTATACACAGGCGTCCAGAAAGTATGTGAGAAGGCTATTGTAGCCATAAGAGGATGGAAGCGTAAGGCTAGATACCATGGTATTTTAAAGATATGAAAGTTTGCCAAAGTCATTATCGTTTTCATTTCAGAACATGGTGAAGATTTGTTATATGCTATATCAACATATGAAACCTTTTTTACTTTCGACTTTGAACCATAAGTGTCATAGAACTGAATTACAGTTTTAAGTTAATCTGGACGTTCTGTACAGGTATGTACACAAATCAGCCTAAAGTAAGACTATATCAACGTTCACAAATTCCTAACATTCAACAAGCCAATCGATCAACTATCGGACTGTCGTCAAGTCTAAGACAAGCTTTGTCGAATTTAATTTAGTACAAGCGAGCTGCGCCTGCGTCGCTCCGTCTACGAACACTGATTAGGTATATTTATGACCCTGTATTGTTGTGAATTGTTGGGTACCGTCGCCCAAAGATACTAGTATACATAGGAACTATACAGTAGTGATCACCTTGTGATTTGTAACAAAGTCTCCTTTGTCGACACTCGTACATGACATTAAGTGATTTTTCGAATTTGGATGAAAAAAGAAATCAAAAATCTAGTGTTTTGAAAAAAGTCTAGGATGTTCTAAAAAGATGTAAAGTAACAAGTATACATGATCGGGTACAAACATGCTGATGCGAATAGAAAAGCAAAAGAAGTATTTTACGAAATACCTCTTTTGCTTTTTCTATTCGCATCGTCGTAGCACGGTAACGAAGCAAAGGTACGTGTTCTCTTCATACCACATATGATTTTCAGCAAGTGTACATGAACACACATACAGATTCTCACGCCTCTAGATGCCTATTTAGGTAGGCCTCTGCCTAGATAGTCTCTACTATCGATTACCACTTTGCACAATATTGGCAAACCTCTCTTGCTCCATTTACATTCATGAATATTTATAGCCTTTTTAGAGATATGTGACTGTCCTTCGTGGCCGTCTTCTTCCAACGCTGCCTTCTACGTTGGTTTTATGGATTTCGTTCGCCACTCTGTTTTCATTCATTCATCCCTCACAACATACCTTACTGTATTTTTATCATTAAGTCCTCTTTCAAAACACATTGTTCACGGATCACAGTACTCCTCGCCCTGTCATATAACGTATTAACAAAATTCACGCTGGTTATATTCAACTCGACTAAAGATTTTCTATTCAGTTGTCCTTCGTACCATGTGTTCAATGCATGCTCAGTCCAAGTTTATTACGAGCATAATGCCTGGATAGTGGGCCGACTAGCTGCCGCAGATTGGTCTGGTTTGCCCAATTCGATTGGATTGTATTTGCCAATTATGTTCAGATTTTAAGTTGATACTGTCGATACAATTTGTTAGTTAATTCTTGTTTTAAGAGACTTGGACACTAATATATTAGTAGCGAAATAAATGACGTACTTGTGAATACTTTGTGTTATTTACCAATAAATTATTCCATTTAGTAAATTTGAGCAAAGGAAGTTAGTATTAATTTTTTAATTTATTTTAGCATTTATTCCTCTTAATGGTTACCACAGACACAATACTTTCTTTTGCCAAATTATTGGCAATGACAACAGTCACTGACAAAAATTTTGTTGCTTTTTTGTACGTATGTTGCTAGAATAAAACATTTGCATTGTTTTGATAAATCTCAAACAGATTTTGTGCGGGATTTTGTTAGGAATTAAAACCCACCAATAAACGAGGCGGTCGTAAACATTCACAATATCAAACAATGGATCTGATTCACAAGACATTCTTAGCACCTCATTCCTAATACTTGTCTGTTTTTTATTATAAACTCTCTAACATCATACGAATCAGTAGTAATTTAATCAACTTTATTTCAAGTGTAATTCGCGTAAGTAATAAAAATATTATGAATTTCAATACATTCAAATTCTTACAAAGACAAGCGTTACTTACAACAACAACAAAGACTTTTTTTTGGTGTTTTTTTGAAGTCCTAACCTCCGCCTCTCCCATTTAAAAATTCAAAATTTAACTTTCAGGCCAAAGCGAGAAGCTAAATTAGATAGACAATACGAATGTGCCAGAATGTGCCAGATGTCCGCATCAATTGCCTGATCTTAAACTATGGAATATCTTGTACTAGTGCAAGAGCCCGTCGCACTTTCGAATTAAGACTCAGTTGTCCACCATATGCCACCAACGTATTCTTTCATATTTCGGCCACATGATGCGCAGAGGCAATGAAAATCTGGAGAAAATGATTGTAGTTGGAAACACGGAAGGAAGGCGACTCCAATCGACCAAGTGAAAGATTCTTAGTCCTCCTAATTTTGAACAGTCATTAGAGACGCGCTACATAAAATCAGATGAAGGCAGATCACCCGTTTCAGAAATAGGCACGAAGCTGACGACTACCGAGAAAGAGAGTGCAAGAGCAACGGAATTAATTTTGGGGCACTTCTCAACACCTGAACCAGAACCAATTTAGAAAAAAAAACAAAAACCAATTTAGAAGATGAAAAACTGTGATCTGAACGATTAAAGAAAACCGGAAGATCGTGTTAGGTAATCGTAAGCTTTCGTGTTGTATGTTTGTATATAAGTGAATAAAATGAAGTAGGCGGAACTACTAATGAAATGTTTGCTTAACTTATAAAATTCTTACACAGTTATTTTATGTGTTTAACGTATTTGAAGTTTTATGTCAGGTGAAAGTTTTTTATTTAAGGAAATGCGCACATTGATCGGTGATATTTCTTTTTAGTTGAATTTTATGACATTCATGAATATTTATATGCATTAACTATTTCAAATATTTTTGCTTTTTTTAACTTTCGCTGCTTCACTATCTTTATTGCCGTAATGACCCAATCTAAAAAAAAACTTACTTTTATGATATCAAATAACGCGTTGAACAAGTCGTAATCCTGGTGAGAGTTTTAAATCGCAAAGATATTAGAGACACTGCCGCTGCCCCCTCACCCTGAGACATTCGTAAGTAGACAAGTATCATGTGCCTGTAAATTTACCAGCACCCTTACCCTTCAAATCTAGAATGCAGTAAGGTGGCAGCACTTCCCTGGACGTACTCTTTCACAAGGAGCTCTACTGCTCCTAAATATAGTTACCACAAGGAGGGTAGTATAGCCTGGATATTCTCAATGTGAACACATTACAATTGGCTGCTGAAATAGGTAAAATGTAAGGTAAGTCAGTGGTTATTTTGACTCCACCGAACGAATAATCACTAACTTCTGTAATATAAGTTTTAACATATCTTAGAAGTTAGTAAGTTAATTGTTCTAAATTACTATTTTGTGAGTCATATCATCAGTACTGTATTTAAATTAAGTCTCTTAAACTTTGTCGTCGTTGTTGTCATTCTTGTCGTCTTCGTCGTTGTTAGTGGTAGTGATGGTGGTGTTGTTGTGTTTGTCATTATTATTATTAAAATCGTGTTTTCCATTAAGAATCTAATTATTTTTATCGTCGTTTATTATTTATTTATACGTTACAAATACAATGACAAATGAACTGCCTCCTTGGTCGATCGATTGCTGTGCTGGATTGTCACGCAGAGGTCCCGGATTCGAATCCCGGGCCGGGAGAAATATTTGTTTTGTTTGATATTGTTATTGAATCGGAAGGAAAGACACTTCTTGTATTACATAAATGTATATCTATTTGGTATTAAAGCTGGGAAGCAGTCGTACGGTCCGCCACACGAAAAGTGTTAACCGATCTTGATGGCATATGGGATGCATAGGAAGTAGGCTATTAACATCGCAAATGCGATGCCCTCTGCACTACTTTACTTTAACTGCCTCTGTGGCCGAACGGTTACCATGCTGGCCTGCCACGCAGAGGTCCCTGGCTCGATTCCCGAGACGGGAGAAATATTTATGTGGCCTACATTTATTTCTTTCGTGAGTTTGGGTGCAATTTGTGTGTTGTCCATGTGCGTGTTCATGGCACCCACCCTTCTACTACTAAACCCCAGTTTCTCTAGTGCGGAGCTATGAGAGTGTGCGTGTAAAAAAAAAAGACTTATCATTCTCAGCGTTTTATTCTTAAATCATAAGTTTCATTGATAGCGTTTATTGCAAGAAATATAGAGATTTTTACAACTCGTTTGTAAAGAATGGTTTGTTAAATCAAGGTTATTCGAACATTGAACTATTAAATCATTGACACAAGACAGTTTTCTTTTCAATTTATCTACTGTAGAAGCTTAATTAATATTCCTAATGTCTCCACATGAATACGGCAGTAATTTATCTGTGGTATCTATAACTGATTGCCGATCTTAATGTTCATATTTCGTGATAACATCGAAACTAATATGCGAACAGTCGAATGCGCAGGCGCCGATTTAGAAATTAACCTCAAAAGGAAGGAAGCAATTCATTAAAGGGGCAAATTTATTAGTAAATTTAATTTTTATGTCTCAATTTTGAATGCTTTAGCTGCAGCTAGAGCTATACTCTGGACGCCACTAATTGGCGCGTGTTAATTACTTAACATGTCTGCGGACAGGGGTATACCAGGAGTTTGAAATATTTTATGTACTGTAGTTAAATCTAATAAAATTGGCAATAAAAGGTAACTAGCTGGCACATAGCATCATATTTCCATAAGGCATTAAAACTATAATAAATAAGTATCATTGGTGGTCCTCTTAAATGTAAAATGAACAGAATCATTAAGAAACAGAGAAAATGACCTGTTATTTCTATAAAACTTAAACTCACAACATATGTGCTACTAATTAATAACTCAAATTACTTCCTGTACACAAAAATTTGCATAGAGATATTTGACTGATTGAAAATATCATGATACAAGCTTCCGTTTTACAAGTACGCACTACAGGCACTTTCACTTGGCAAATTAAACTTTTGAGAACCTTTTTTTTATGTAATTAATTGACGGGACAAACAAGTACGCCTGGTGATGATACATTCCGCCAATGAAAAAAACGAAATTTGGTGACTTCGTTTTTTTCGTAACAATTCCAAACTTGTTCAACGGAACGTAGCCTTAACATTGTAACAACATCTAGTCAGCCTAAGGTGTGGCTTACATTGGGTTAGCTATCACTAGTCCGAAATGACATTTTCCTGAAATAACGTTAGCTCGAATTTTCATAACCTCGAAAGTAATTTTGAGAGGTAAATGTTTTTTTCTTTTAAACCTAACTTAACCTAACCTAACCTAACCTAACCGAACCTAATCGTGTCTTTGCGATAAACATTCAACATATCCTGAAAGAACAACTGTTTCGTTATAATTCGGTTTTCGGTGTAATGAAAATTCGAACAAACGTTTTTTCGGAAAAAAATCGTGTTTGTGATAGGGTACCCTCACATTGTAACGTTCTATACCATATACCTTTATCTATAGACCTTAGATCAAAGAATTCTTTTCAGCTGTCACTACTTAGTTTTTTCATATTTAGGTACGATTTCGCGATAAAACGGCAGTATGATATGGCCTTCAGAACCCATAACAGTTGCAATGCCATTCAGAGCTTTAATTGCAAATGTCTGAGACATAATATCACCAGCACTCTCACCCTTCAAAACCAGAACAAAATAGTCCTTAGACACTGCTGGGCATAGACAAGTAATCCATAAGCTGTAGAGTTGTAGTATTGCAGTAACAGAAAAATAGCTTGTGAAAGAATTCATCCAGAGACGAACTGCTGGTGAAACAGGCATATGAGACTTGTCAACTTATGTCTCAGGGTGAAGACGTGGCGGCAGCGCCTCTTAAGTCTTTGCGATTTAAAGCTCTGAATGGCATTGCAATGCTATGGATGGGCGTGTCGTCACCAGGCGCACGACTTATTCGTCCCGCTACTTGGCGTCGTAAAAAAGTCGGCCACACAAAGACTTCACAAGTTTTCCAGGAGTTGTGACCCTACTTTGGCAAGTAGGTTTTAGCAAGTTGTTTTCCTTCAGTAAAAGGTATTTCTAGTAAGTATTTAAAAATGTACATAACTTAGAAATTAAGCCAAAGGGTCGCACCATAACAACCTGAATAGCAATCGTTCTTCCACAAAATCTGTCTGTCACGGAATCACAACGTTTATTTAAGTTTGTAACAGATCAAAAACATAAATTATCATTATGGTTCTTTGTTTGGAGTAAGTTTCTTTCTATACATACATACCATTTCGCTTGGTTCCAAGTGCAAGGGTAAGCCAAAATCATGAACCCTGTTAAGTCCCTTTATTTTTGGTACTTTCAAGGTGGTTTTCCACCTGCGAGGCGGGACGAGAATAAAAATCTCGCCGGCCTATTTCCACCAAAAATTGCCAAATAGGTATCGAGTTATCGTGTTTCCGTTGTAAAGTCTAATAACTCTATATAGGCAGCAATACGGTGCAATATTTCAACAAATATTTCAATTCTCGCCTCACCCATCCTCGTCTCGCCTGGCTGGTTGGAAAAGCACCTTCAGTCTGGCTTTCTGCAATCTGTTCAAGATGTGTACTTCGAGATCTACCCTTCCTCAAATTCACATCCACATTCGTCCTGTAAATTTGTGCCGTTAATCTACTAAAAATACATCCTTTCAAACTTAATTGTTCTATAATAGGAATAAAAGAAGTCTTTGTCGAGACAGATACTGATAATATTCAGTCGCCATCTTGTCTGCAGTAAATACATTTCCACATCCAAGCACAGAGCCGTTAAAAGAAGGAAACGCACGTTAATCGACCGCATCAGTTATGTTAATTCTCCCCTAGTGCCTGTATTAATACAGCGTAATGAGTCCATTAAGGAATGATTTAGTGTTGCAAATGTATAGGTAGATTTATCGATAAATCAATTGAGATTTTATTTTGAACATCTCTGTGTTATCGATGCAATTTATAATAATGATCAACATGTTACTTGATCATTTATATTTTTAATATGATACTCACTTATAGACGAGTCGTTTTACTTTATATAACATATACAACACAACCCTTTGCGACTGCGATCCATTTACAGTCGTAAACAACACATGCAATATAAGAAAACAAAAACCTCAAAAGTTTGTGGAATTCATCTATTTGCCAAGTTTTATTGAAATTAGTTAACAGAAAATGGGTGAAATCCAATAAACCGGATAAAACCTCTTATTTGCCTCCCTTAAAGGTGGAATTATTTTTTTTTCAAATTTGAATGGGTCGACTACTGAGGTACCTCCATTCCAACAAAAAAGAATTATCGAAATCAGTTCACAAATGTCGGAGTAATTGCGTAACAAACACACACAAAAAAAAGTACTGTCAAATTGTGAACCTCGTCCTTTTTTGAAGTCGGGTAACAACAATACACAAAAGACTGAATAGCCACTAAACAGTTGAAAAATTGAAAACATTTTAAAATATAATGCTTATAAAAAATAAAGTCATTACAAACGCTGAAGACAATTCTAAAAATTGTTCAAACTTTGTGAAGATATACCAAAATCAGAACAGATATTATAGTAGTAGTGGCATACCTGCGTAATGCATTATTTTAAGATACATCATGGTTTCATGGCGACATGGTAAATGTTTTATCTTGATGTAAAAGATATACCCGGACAATAATCTAAACAAACAATGGTTGTACTTGAATATAGCACAGTCTATCGACATTTTTGTCGATAGCGTCACTACACTAGGATATCTACAGTGTTTTTATTAATGGTAGTAATTTTTATACAATATTTTAATTGACTATCGATTAAAGAGTGTTCTAAGTCAATTTTTTATAGATCTTTAAGATTTTAAAAATTGCTACGAAATTTTCTGTGATATTACAATGTACTTACCTGACTCTTGCTTACAAAGTACCAATTTAAATTGCAATTATTATTTACCTAAAACAAAAGAAAAACAATTATTAGCGATTACACAATTTGTCGCATCCAATTCACTCATACTATATAAAAAAAAATACATATGTAGTTACTTACTGCATAGAAGGGTTACAAAATTGGTATCGAAGGATACAAAATTTTATAACAAAAAACTTTTTGAAACAGGAATAATTCCAAATTAATCACATTTCATCGTCATTAATATTACTTATTATTCTGTTCCAGCGAAAGTATTTAACTTTTTTATAACAATTCAGTATTATATTTACACTTTCTTAAAATAAAATCTATCAACTATATACCTTCATACATCGGCTTAAGGTTTGAACATCAACTAATGATATAGAAAGAAGTGAAAATAAAATTTGGTATAAAATGAAAAACAAATTTCATTTTACGCTTTAAAAATATCTTCTAATGTCGTTTGATACCTTACGCGATTACATCTAAGGTTGAAGGCTGGTTGTAAAAATAAAAAACCAGATGAAACGTAAGTTTGTTGTAAATTAATTTACATACTAATAACAAGTTGTAGGGCGATTGATCAAAAACCTGATTTTTACCGTAAGATCGTAAAACCGCAATGCTACCAAAACTTGATAATGTGCTGTTTTAGATTAATAGCAGACTCTTAATAATAACTATAAAAGCAAAGGCCGGTTTCAGACGTTTTAGCGTATCACACTGGATTTCTTAATGCCAATATGCATTCTTGAGTCGTTTTGCTAGCAACGCAAGAATGCTGGCAAAGCGACAGCGTGACACCAAAAGCCTGGTGATCTGCGCAATATTATTTGGTTACACTGTGATACTCTACTGCCAACTATACTCCTTGTCATAACTACACTCTATGGATGAGAATTTAAAATACGAATAACTTTTTTCAAAAACAAAACGGACCCCAAAACTTTCCGGAATTACATCTATTGCCAAATATTATTTTAAATCAGTTATCGTAAAATCGCGAAACCGGATTTACCCTTTAGTTTGTCACCTTTAGAGGTGTAATATTTTCGATTTATCGATGATTTCGATTAATCGATTCACAAAAGCTTCAAAAATGGGTAATCACGTAGTGTATACATAAAAAAAATTCGCATTTTCTTCCTCCTTTTTTAAAGTCGGTTAAAAAAAAGACTAGACGTGTTCTATACACCAATTCTAATTGTAAAGAAAAAAATTCATTTTAATTTTAGTATGTTCTTAAAAATTACGGGCTTAAGCTAAGAATATCAGCGAGGGCTATGTATTCCATGGCCCTTTGTAGCGGAGTTACAGACCCATTTCACATGTTTGTTTTATTATTATAGTACTGCGTGTCTGCGTGTGCGTGTGCGCGCCGGGTATAATATAAAGGATGTTTAAATAATAGTAAAGCCAATGTAACACGTGTTATTTGATTTGTACAAGATGTAATACGGCGGGCGAGCGAATACAGAGTCAAAATCTAACGGCGACTATAACCTCGTCCCGTGCGTCAGTGGTGGCGACTAAGTCAAATATAATAATAAATTCTGTTCAATTTTTAAATATTAGTTAACCGATTATAAAGGAAAGTAAATGAAACAAATGTGAAAGTATCATAGTCAATCTAAAAAATTATAACACTTTTTTTATTATACCAAGTAGCGGGACGAACAAGTCGTGCGCCGGGTGATAAACGACACGCCTGTCCATAACAGTTGCAGTGCCACTCAGAGCTTTAAATCACAAAGATCTGAGCACTACCACTGCGCCCGTCACCTTGAGATATAAGTTGACAAGTCCCATGTGCCTTTATATATTATATATTTGTTTACCTAGTTTTGCAATAATCCGTACAAACGCTTAAAACAACCTGTTGTTCTAGGGATCTCCATTGACGTCGTTAAAAAAGATAATTCATGACGTTTTCAGACGCTGGTAATGCTAAAAAAGAACCACGACGACTACATGTTGTGTCTAGAAACTAATATTACCTTCAACGCCCGTAATAAAATCGAAACCCATACGAGAGTTAAAATTTTACATTTAGAATTCTCAAATTACAGTTCTTTTTTTAAACAATCATCGTTATGAAAATAACAATTAACAAAATAACAGAAATTTAAATTTTAATGAGAATCTTTTTTTTTACTTTTGCATCCTTTTCACTATCAATCACGTTTCCGGTGTTGCTACCACTGTTTAATAAATGTACATCACTTACAAATTATTCATAGGCACTTAGACCTTGTCATAAACAACGCACTTTCAATTTCATATATATTTATTTTCATATACGATATTTTTTATAAATAATAGACACACACTCGGCCTATCTGATGTTAAGCGACAATACAACAGACGATAGTACGCGTTTGCCTAAAAATGCCTATTCACTCCAGCCTTCAACAGACCCAAATTGTACTTTTCGGGAAACACAGATGCAGATGTAGAATATTCCATTCCTTTGCCGTATGCATCAGAAAGGAAGAAGCAAAGCGCTTAGTGTGAATAGGTGGTATATAAACGACATAAGCATGTAGTATTCCGGACCTTCTAGTCGACCGAAGGAAGAACGGTGAGGAGTGCGCACACTCCCCGAAATATATCCGATAGAACACCTACAAGCAGGCTACTTTTCTGCGATGGTTGAGAGTTTGTAGCTTCGACTCCATAATAATAATAACGCACACACTCAACATAGCCCCGCACTAGGGAAACCCTGTGTCCCGGGTGCCATGGACACACACATAGACAACCACAAATTATACTCAAACTCACGAGGTAAATAAATGTAAGCCATACAAATATTTCTCCCGGCCCGTGAATCGAACCTGGGACCTCTGCGTGGCAGGCATGATAACCGTTCGGCCACGGAGGCAGTTTTTAATAATAGAGTTATTGTTAATAAATCTCGTTGATCCATGATCACCATGGAACGTGTAACCGTTCCGAATTATCGGGAAAATAACCATCTCATTACATAGTGCTAAAAAACCCTCAGAAGTACGTGGAATTACATCTAGGGTAACCTGGTCTAAGATCGTCATCTTAGACCAGGTTACCCTCCGATAAGAATACGCAATGTAGATTGCCGTGAAGTTATTTACAATACGCAACTAAGTTCAGCGTCATTTTATAGTGCTAGGAAGTGGAGATTGTTGTGCGGAAAAAATATAAAAAATTACTGAAAACCAAGAAACTACCTAAGTCTAAACATTTTGATGTATTTGCATAAAACTTTATGGTATTTTCAAATTGTTACTGAGACTAAACCAAGCATATTTTTTTAAAACGGACTGCATGAAATCGCCTAAAAACTCGTCTAGAGGTCAAACTGCAAACTATTGTGGTCACTTGCAACATATGGGGTTAGTAGCAGTTTTATTCTGAAATGGCTGAATCGTGCAAGAGTACGCGCGTAGTCTCATACCATTTTTTTTTTAAATAGTGTACTTCTGAATAAAATTTCTGTCGCTGTGACTCGTTCTTAATCAACCTTTTGCGAGAGTCTAGTATTTTCAAAAGTTTAACTCGCTCAAATATCGGCTGCAAGTGCGCCTGAAGCAACCACCGCTCTAACTGAGGTATCACAAGTAGACTCTTCTCAGCTCTCCATGAGCAAAGGTCCATTCATACCAAGACAAAAAATCACATTATCGAAAGGTACGGAGGTGATTCCTGCTACCGATAAACGAAATCCTATCAAAAAAGGTGTGGCGTACTCTTGCCGACGCACATGCGTACTCTTACCCATAGTACAGTGTAAGAGTACGCAAACCCCATTTTGCACTTTTATTATCAATTACAACCACACTATTAAAAACAACTACTTTTCACGTTAGTATGTTCTAACATACTAAAAGTAGTTGTTTTTAATAGTCTGAATCTTTTCAAATAAGTAGACTATAAAATAAAACAATAACTGATTTACTAACACTTTTTGTTTTTAAACCAGGCTACCCTACAGCCAAGATTTATTGAAATTGGTTACCGTAAAATGCGCGGAACCCGATTCATCCCCTAGTTTGCCACCCTTAGAGATGGAATATTATCTTCAGATTTAAATGTGGTCAACACTGCACAACACAAATCGCATAACATAAATACAAAAAACAATACAGTCGAATTGAGTACCTCCTCCACTTTTTGTCGGCTAAAAAGAAATCATATCGTGGTAAGTAACCTGTAATTAGCGATAATCATTATGGATTTTTTTACTATTGTTGATTCTAAGATAGTACAAGCACAAAGAAAAATTTCTTGCATCCGATTGAGTATTTATATGTATATTAATAGTTAGGCTTACGACTATTATTTTAAAGATTTTTATTGTTCACTAGATGTTAACATTTATTAATTTAGTACCACCTTTGTGTACATGTCTGTGAACTACAGTCTGAACTGCCCATGTAAATTTACATACTGTAAAATTATTGACTTTAGTATTGTATACTTGCATAAATAAATAGATTGGACTGGAAACCACTGTCTGTTGCCTCGCGTGGCTACTGCTCGTACCAACTAAGCTACGGCTAGCTGGCAGATCTATTATACACATAAAGGAGTATTTTCACACAAAAAAAATATTGTAATAGGAACACCGTCATGATATTCAATCAAATAAATATATTTTTTTTAGGAAATTAAACTATTTCGGATTGAAATCGCGAATGCTTGTTTTTTCAAACAAACCGACGTTTCGGGCCCTTTACAGGTCCCATTGTCACGGTTGAGTGACCGTGACCGGAAAAATAGTTTCTATTCCTATGTGTCACAATCGCGAAAACCTAAGAACTCGATATATTATTTTGAATTTTATCTTTTCCAGTTAAAGAGCCGCCGTCTAGAGTCTTGTTCCCATGAGGCTGATAATGTTTCTCCTTTAAATGTTATTCTAACATAAGATAATGTATGTCTTTTACGTCTTTTGTGCTTTATGTGCAATAAAAAATTTGAATATTGAAATTAGTTACACAATTTTGTACAGGTACTTACAAAACACAATGATGTTTTATATAACTCGTTATCTTGTGAAAGCTTATCAAAAGCTCGTGTTATCTCCCGGAAAGGATTACTTACACTGCCTCTTTGTATTATTCTTTAGTTAGCGATAAGAATATGAGAGAATAGGTTTTGTGGTGTGCGATTATTTGAGGTTTTACAACTTCATTGATGAGCGTGTTAGTGTGGCCTGGCGCCCATTGACGGCATGACACGTCTGGGGATTTTTAGACGAGAATAGATTACTATCTTAAAGTTATATTATTACAGTTGAAATTTCAATAATAATGGTAGTAGCTACGAAAACAAAGCATACCACCTCAAATGGTTTTGGTTGATCCCGTATAACAGTGAAAGTGTTGAATCAATTTGGAAAAAATATATAGTAGTTTTCACGATAGAAAAAAACACAAAGTTCCTCGAAATTTTCCTGGACCCTCCCATAATACTACTTGCTTTTCTAGGAATTGCTACGCTACAACGCTTTGTCTGCAGCGATCGTAGACTTACCCTTAAACATATTTAAAAATATTATATATTATTTGACTTGTTATGTGATCTGTGTATATGTGATATCAAAGATTATTTAAAATGAAAAGAAATTGACTCAACCTCGTTTATGAGAATAACTGCTTCAATATAAATTAAATTTTTATTGAATTGATATTCAATTATTTTTTGTGAAAATTTTACTAAATTTATTAAAATTTTTAAATTTTTTAAATTTTTTTAAGCGACTCCACTAGTTTGTTATAATTATTAATACAAAGATCGAACACTCAGAAAAAATTCCTTCGTAATTCCTTTGATAAATCTGTCAAAGATTTCTCATAGATGGCGCTACGACTAAAAAGT
>NW_020653718.1:3473759-3535070 GCF_003589595.1 Hyposmocoma kahamanoa
GACTAAAAAGTCGTTGAAAAACCAAGTACAAAGACACGACGCAAGCACATAGAAAAATTCGTGAGGTCCGTTGGTTCGTTCCGTGGCTTAGTTGGTATAGCGTCTGGCACGGTATGCAAGAAGACGTCGGTTCGGATCCGACCAGATCGAAGGAATTTTTTCTGAGTGTTTTTTCTGAGTGTTCGATCTTTGTATTAATAATTGCTTCAATATATTTATGACATTTGTTTCATAATTTATCAAATGTTATTAAATCACTACAAGGACTTACTTTTAAATCACAATTGACAAAATGGCTTTTGACACATTGCTTTTAAAGTAATAAAGTTTATTTAGAATTTACAAATACCAATTGATATTAATTCGAAATGCTAATTGCTTTGTAATTGTAGAGACAAATGTTAAATACCATTAACATTAGCACAATGGCGTGCAGATTGAATACAATGTACCTAGTTTTGCTCAAGATCTGCATAAATACTGTATTCTGGCGAATAAACGTATTCTATTCTATTCTTTTACAAGAAAACCGCTGTATTCAATAGGTACTTTACATATACCAATGACTTTTTTATATCAACTGAACTAAACAGAACACATAGTATACTATAAACATTTCTCCTTTAAATTCAATCGTAAAAAAATAAATTCTGAAATAAAGCCAGAATCCCTGCAGCTCGACCCTAGCAAAATGAACCGTATTAATACGGGAAAAAATTCAATACGAGCTTAGGTGGTATTGACTCTTAAATACGAAGTTAAAATAGTAAAATTATGGCCCTGATAACGAAATACCATTGGGAGAACGGTTGCTTTTCAATGGACAATTTAAAAATGGTAAGTCTTCTGTGACTTAAATTTCTAAGTTACGTACTTTTGTGAATATTTAATTACCCGCTCACGCGATACATGCCGCCGTAGACGCATACCACACCTAGAGGTGCCGGTGATGATTTTACACCGATTTATCGGATATCGAAGTTATAACAGGTAAAAGAACTAATATTAATTGCTATTTCGGTAACTACTATAGCAAACCATAAAGTTTTTAATGCCTGGGTATGTCATTTAAAAAAAATAAACAACTTCAAAAATACGTCACGACAATCGTGTGTGTTATTGTTTGGGCTGGAAATTTCGGTGTTTATTTATTGAAAACATACCGGAAGTAGCGTTTTTTAGGTTTACCCTGAATATAAATATTTATAAACTATACTTTAAGGAGTAATTTCATGGTAAACGTTAGAACCACTCAAACGGAATATTATCATATTTATCCAAGTACACCAAAAATTTCATTAGTGCTTTTTAAGTTCAGGATTTGCGGTGTATTACTGCATTTTATTTGAGATGTTTTTGTTGGTAGTACGGAGGGTATTTATTTAGCAATAATATTTTTTATTTATAAAAACTTGTATTTAAACTGAATGCTTTTCTAATTTACGAAACCAAATAGCCGCCATTTTGCGGTAGGAGGAGCGCATCGCGTGAGCGGTTACAATACCTTTCATTAATGGTGACAGAAAACATCATAACAAAACCTACAACCCTCAGAAAACATGTGAGTTCCCCTACCCGCATTGAGCCAATGTGTCGGACTATGACCCTTAAAGGAGACCCGTGTCCTGAAGTGGGACGTACGTCCATGATGATAATAAAAGAGATAAATTAATTTTAGTTCGTTACATACCACATTTGGTACGAAAAGTCACAATAATAACAACAAATTTAGTTTGACTTCAGTGGATACAGAGTGGTTTATTGGAAATAAGTGCGTAGCAATGGTAACGCCACAAGTAATCGAGATGTGGGTAGTCGTCGACAACGAAAGGGGGTAGACAGATAAATCTGTTCTTAAAGCTGTCATCTGCCGCTGGCCAGTCAACCCGTGACCATGGAGCGTAACCGTTCCGAATATCGGGAAAATAAAATGAAATCATATCGTGGTAAGAAACAAAACAAAAAGAAATTAGAGATAATCTTCAGTGAAAAACCACGAAAGCCTTGAAATCTAAACAGCATGTATTCATTTATACTAAATACCGTAGGTACAATATAAAAGAATATACGTAAGATCCCCTATATATATATACATATATAAGCTAGTACTGCGACTTGACCTATTTCTGCAGCCAAGCACTAATGTCAGCGTTACTGTGTTCCGGTTTTGAAGGGTAAGGGTGCTGGTGAAATTACAGGCACATGGGACTTGTCAACTTATGTCTCAGGGTGACGGGCGCAGTGGTAGTGCCCCACAGATCTTAGCAATTTAAAGCTCTGAGTGGCACTGCAACTGTTGTGGACAGACGTGTAGCTTAACATCAGGCGCACGACTTGTTCGACCCGTTACTTGATGTTATAAAAAATATGTATTTAAGGATACATATTATTTTTTCGCTTTAATATATTTTTTTACCTTTCATTGATAGCATTGGACCCAGATAGCTTTTAATTAATGTAACATACAATTAAGTAACCTTTCTAATACATCAAGGCCTATAAAATGGGATTTAAGAGAAAAAAAACAATCTAGAGAGATTTAATTAATATCATTTATATTATATGCCTTTTTCTTTTTTCATATTTTTTTCTGACTCGGGCGCAAATAAAATATCATTTATTATACGTGTACTTTTTTTATCAGTGATCGAAGTCAAAATGGATTAAGCGCGAACATTAAAAAGACATCTTTACGACAATTCAACCTCTCAAGTGTCACGAACTAATCCTAAACAAACACAGCTTACACCACCGCCTCTTTATAGCAAATGTCAGAGTAAGGACAAATCGCCAACCTACCACGGAAAAAAATAAAAAAGAAAACGTTGAACATGAAAACCCAATCAAATGATAGCCATCTTTTAGTTAGGTTATGCACAGGTTTTGTTTTAAACAAGTGCATGGTGGAGTAATCTAGATATTAAGATGCAATACTGCTATTTTAGAGGCATATTCAATATTATTAGTGATAATAAGTTCGACACAAAGGTACAAAAAAAACGTTTTTTCTTGCACTCTTAGGGCGTTTGCACATAGCATCTGATTCGTTTTCGTTCCGATTCCGAGACTACACAAATCTACACTAAGTCCGATTAAAAGCCGAAAAATACGAATACCGCTTGTACACCTAGAGATAAAATGATCCCTGTGAAATTTCGGACCATCATTTCTTTGATTCGGAACTGATATGTATCGGACGAAGTGCGCAAGCGCTCTTTCAGATTTTTTAGATTTAAAATAATGTTGAAACATCCTTAGTGAACTCCAAAAGGCTCTCCAAGATCGAAACGTCATTTTAACTGAGAAAAAAAACCAAAATGGATAGTAAGGGCTGCCACAATTCTCATTAAGCGGGCGAGCCAACAGTCTCCTCGGTGCCCGCGATCCGTCATTACGCGCGGGGTACGCCGACATCCCTATAATTTAACCCCGTCGCTCCCACCCCGCACCGCACCCGGTTGCCGCCTTCATAAATACACCGGCTTTATTAAAAGAAGATGTTGCTATGAAATGAGTTCCGATGAAGCTCTGTATTAAGTCGGTTAATTTTTTTCTTACGGAATTATCTTAGTTATATACTTAAAATTTGTACTTTAATCTCTTGGTCATTGGGTTCTACTAAAAGAAGATTATATGAAATCACGGCATTTTTAGACTTGTCAAATATTGGCAGTTGTAAGTCCATTCCCAACACCGTTGGAGGTTCAACGCTACCATCGCTACGAAAACAGTCATTTAATGATAACTTCGAGATGTAAAACGAAACGCGACACAGCCCCATATCTTTCTACATTAGTTTTGATTATTAGTGACCCTCTCCACCGACCCTTAGGGTATACGAGAAGGGCACTATAACCTGTGCGCGCACCTTTTAAGATTTAAGAGACCAGGAACCTTTTAAGTTTAGGTTTTGACCTCAAATCAGCCAGAGTACAGGGTTGTCATAGACGTCTGTCACATTCATCCGGTTCTCAAGAGGCCAGTGCCTCGAGTGAGCTGACCCGGGTGCACATACAGTTACCCTATTTTCCAGATAGGTACCGGAGCTGTAGGCATGCTCATTTCCAGTTGCGCAATGCACAACTAGCGGTTGCCACGACTAAGCCGTCGACTCTAAGTCCTCTACCAAATTTCCTCATTAGTGGCGAGACAAAAACAATTTAGAAGAAAATGGGTGGACGTAAAATATAACGTAAAGCACTGGAGCTCCTTGTGAAAGGGTTCGTCCAGAGACGTACTGCTTACCTTACTTATTTCTGCCGCCAAGCAGTAACGTAAGCATTACTGTGTTTCGATTTTGAAGGGTAAGGGTGCTGGTGGAAATTACAGGCACATGGGACTTGTCAACTTGTGTCTCAACGTGACAGGCGCAGTGACAGTGTCCTTCAGATCTTCGTCTTTGTCATTGTGATCGTCTGTCGTATTGTCGCTTAACATCAGATAGGCCGAGTGTGTGTCTATTATTTATAAAAAATATCGTATCAGTCAGGAAACGTGATTGACAGTGAAAAGGATGCAAAAGTAAAAAAAAAGATTCTCATTAAAATTTAAATATCTGTTATTTTGTTAATTGTTATTTTCATAACGATGATTGTTTAAAAAAAGAACTGTAATTTGAGAATTCTAAATATAAAATTTTAACTCTCGTAAGGGTTTCGATTTTATTACGGGCAACGTAAGGTAATATTAGTTTCTAGACACAACATGTAGTCGTCGTGGTTCTTTTTTAGCATTACCAGTGTCTGAAAACGTCATGAATTATCTTTTTTAACGACGTCAATGGAGATCCCTATAACAATAGGTTTTTGCAAGCGTTTGTACGGATTATTGCAAAACTAAGTAAACAAATATATAATATATAAAGGCACATGGGACTTGTCAACTTATATCTCAAGGTGACGGGCGCAGTGGCAGTGCTCAGATCTTTGTGATTTAAAGCTTTGAGTGGCACTAAAAGTGTCATAACCAGGCGTGTCGCTTACGACCAGGCGAACGACTTGTTGGTCCTGTCTCTTGGTATCATATAAAAAAACTAGGGGAATCCAAGGAGTTTGAAACTAGGCAACTGTTGTAATTGCCTGGTTATATTCTCTTTTAAAAGATATCACGTAACTAACTGGACTTACTGAATAAGGTAATTCGCAATTTAAATAAAAGTAATTCTTCGTTTATGAGTTCTTTTGCCTGCGAGTTATGTAATATGGTCTATAAAACACGCAAATATAGAAATATCGCTCAATAAATAACTCTATTTCTGTAATCGGTAATCTATTTACAGCGTTTAACGATGCAATAACATTTTCATGTAAATATTATAATGCCTCATGTTTAGTTTGTATACATGTAGATATAAACAATAACTGACACTGTTAAAGTTCAATATGATATTTCAAAAGGTTCCCAATGAATAAATTAGTTCTCGGTTAGTGACAAAAACTGTCGATTGAACTTTAAGAGATTGCAAAATCTTAAATTCATTTTGCAATCTAGGTTTACTGCTTAAATTCGTGATTGTTTGCTAAATCATTAGGGAATGTAAAACCGCTTTGAAATATCTGCAGATGAATGTAAATGTTTATACGAAATAATTATAACTTAAAAAAACCAACCTCAAAAGTACGCGGAATTACACCTAGGTAATCGGTTACCGGAAACTTCACGAAACCGGATTCATCCCCTAGTTTGCCACCCTTAGAGGTGGAACATAATCTTCAAATTTAAATGTGACCAATACTGAGGTAATCTCTCACCGACAAAAGAAGAATCATCAAAATCGGTTCACACATTCCGAAGTAACCACGTACCATACACATAAAAAAATACAGTCGAATTGCAAACCTCCTCTTTTTTAAAGTCGGTTAAAAATGACCATCATCATCACTTATATGAAATTTGTATCTTTATACGAAAAAATACATATTTGTTGTAAGCCAATGATGTGAATACTAGAGTCTGTAGAAACCCGAATAGACTTGCACTTGGGAATATTCCTGTGACTGCCACGTAAAGTAAAAAGTTTAAAAATATGTGTATAATAAAATACCACACTAGAATAAATTATTATACTTATGTTTATTTAAAAAGTGGTTAAATTAATTAACACACATCGTATTTACGATTGACAGGAAATAAGATGCAAAATTTTATCTTGATTGAGAGGAAGTGAGAAATTGTTTTTTTATTATTTTTTACTTCTTTTTTTAGCCCCGCACCATAAACCCTGTATCGCGGGTGCCATGGAGACTCACATAGACAACCACAAATGACACCCAAACTCACGAGAGAAATAAATCTAAGGCATACAAATATTTCTCCCAGCCCGGGAATTGAACCCGGGAACCGTTCGGCCACGGAGGCAGTTGATCGTTCAAAAGCAAGTACTTCTCGCGTCACGGTGATGGAACACATAGTAATGAAACCTATAAGTCAAAGAAAGTTCATAACCTCTGAAAAACTTGTGAAATCGCGAACCCCAATTGGGCCAGCAACAGTCTGCATAGATAGATGATGATGTATTAGACACTTTACTAGAAATATCAAGGTGAACATTTTTACATTTTATAATCTGTTTTCAACCCTACGAATTTGATACCAAGGGTCAGAACGAACAAGTCCTGCGTCTGGTGGTAAGCGACATTCCTACTCATAGCAGTTGCAGCGTTGTGTCACTCAGGGCTTTAAATCACAAAGTAATGTCACTGTCACTTTGAGACATAAGTTCACAAGTCCATATGCCTGTAATTTCACTTCAAAGCCGGGACACAGTAATGCCTGACCACGGAAAAAGTTAAGGTCAAATTCTGCGCCTCGTTTGAATAGATAACAGTCTTAACTCGATATTATTAATTATGACTCTTGCATTCGAGATTAAACGTAAATTCAGACGCGTATTTTCCGGAACATGTGCCCCTAAAATTAAAACCTAATCTAGATGAACCCATATACCGCAACAGTTACTACGAAAGATCTATTATAAAATCTCGTTACCATACCTTCACCTGGTTCTAACGGAATAGCAGTTTTCATCCCCATTACTATGCGGTGACCTTGATAATAGGCAATCTATTAGAAAATGTAACTACAAAGGCGGTGAATCTAAATTCCAATGGTAATTATTTTCCGCATCAATAAAATAAATGCAAATCGATTGTCGGCGAGTGGATGAATCGATTCTCTGTCGAAGTCGACACTTATTGGACGCATTAGATTATTTCAGGTCGCTTTATGATTTCCTTGACGCTTCACGATTAAATTAGTTTAGAGAATAAAAATTGCAGCGGTGAACGACCTGTTTATGTTTTTATGAAACGGTTGTCATAAAAAGTCTACCGAATTCTAATTGTTTCCATTAAAAAACAAAACAATTTTATAAATTTCTCACATGTGTCGTCCAAAAGATCTGCAACGGGCACATAGAGAAATTCGTAAGGTCTGATGACTCGTTTGGTAGCTCAGTTGGGAGAGCGGTAGCCCCGGTGTGGCACACAGTCGCTTGTTCGAATCAAACCGGATCGAAGGAATTTTTCTTTATATTTGTTGGAACTTTGTTATTTTTATAAAAAAAAACCGATGTTAAAATTTTCATTGTAAGTAATTGAAACGCAATAAACCAGATTCAGACCCTAATTTACCACATTTAGAGGTGAAATATTTTATTCAAATTTCAATGGGACAGCTATATAGGTTTTGTCTAAATAATAAATAAGGGGTTCTACCCCTTTTGTTAGATAAAGATGTATGGAACGACAACATGAGTCTTGATTCCACACAATTACGATTCAAAGTGCATAGCATTTAAATTTATTGGAAAAGAGCAATCCTAGAGTTTCTTGCTCCTCTCTTCTTCTTCTCAGGGAGGTTAAAGTAGTGAGCAGTAGCTTAAAAAATGACGTTTTCAAGTGTAAAAATATTACATAAGGAAATAACTGGTGAATGTTTTGTTTCTGTTTGTATTTGTGCTGAATAAACGTGTTATCGTCTATCTATCATTTGCATTGTGGGAACTTTCCAAATACTGGCAGCTACAGTTTTTTTCATTTGAATAATGTCAAACACGCTGATTTTGCTTAGGCCGATATCAGAGCAGTGTGGATTTATCAGCGACCGTCCGCGCGGAGCACCGGAGCACAGTAGCACGTTAGAATATCGTTTTACTGTGACGCGTATTGCTCTGAACTCCGCACAAGCCACCCGTGCATTCTTTGTAGGCCACTGTCTTCCGTGAATATCCGCACTGAATTACACACTCAATTCAGACCACTGCGGATTCTACGCATGCGGATGGCCCGAAGGCGGACAGTCCGTACGGATCGTACGCACAACTATGAAACCAGCCATAACAATAAACAGTTTTATTGTTATGGCTGGTTTCATAGTCATGATAATTGAGTTTTAGTAAACTAAATAAGATATTTAAAAATGATTAGACGGGGTTGTACATCTTGTTTCATTGATTCAAAATGCGTCAGAAACTCAATTTCAATAAAAATATCGATAACGTTGATTTTTTTTATGATACCTAATGACGCCTGTCCATAACAGTTGCAGTGCCACTAAGAGCTTTATATCGCAAAGATCTGAGAGGCACTGTCACTGCACCTGTCACCCTGAGACATAAATTGACCAGTCCCATGGGCCTGTAATTTCACCAGCACCCTTACCCTTTAAAACCGGTACATGTAATGGTTACATTACTGCTTGGCGGCAGAAATAAGTAAGGTGGCAGTACTTCCCTGGACAAACCCTTTCACAAAGACCTCTACCGCTTCTAGAGATAGTTATAAAGATAAAGATAAAGATAAAGATAAATTTATTTCTATATAACTTAATCTAAATATAAGTAAAAAAACAAAAACAAATGTAAGGGAAGCTAATATGCAATTGGTAAAAAAATAAATAAAAATTAAACCTTAATTATTATACTAATCATAAAGCTATACAATTAATTATTAGAAGCCTACCAGTATAGTTGCGATGCCTAAACTAAGTACATTATTACCTGTATCTTAAGCATCTTGTTTGTGCACAGATTCATTATATTAGTGCTTAAAAACAAAATAGCTATATTTAATTAAGAATAAAACAATTAGCTGTTACAATATAATTATGAAATAACTTCTAGTAAACCTTCTGTTTCATCATAGTTTTTATTTTTAAGCCAGTGTTTGACGGTCTTTTTACATCCCATCTTATTCAAGGCATGAAAATGCAATGTTGAATTTAATTTGTAGTAAAGTAATGTACCAAGGAAGCAGAAGAATCTATGAGAGTGTTATGTGCGAAGTTGTTCACGAGAAGAGAAGGTATTGAGTCGTCTTTGGCAGGATGAGGACTTAGACTCAAATGGAGTGATTGAGTGTTTTTTCAAAATTATTTGCAAGATAAACAGCTGCCGCTCAGAAAGGACATCGCACTCGGCTAGGAGTTTGTGGGTAGGGTAGAAAAAAGGACGGAAGTTGCTGACTTTGAGAATAGCTCTCTGCGCCTTTTCTAGGTTTAACAGAGTTGTTTTATGTGCGCCGCCCCATGAAGTAATGCAGTAAAGTAGCAATGATTGACAGAGGGCCAAGTATACTGATTTGAGTAATTCACCGCTAGCCGCATGTCTTAAATTTTTAAAAACATATATTAATTTCCGAACTCTAGCAGTAAGCGCTACAACATGCTGTTTGAAATTGAGATGTTGATCGATTATGACACCTAAATATTTAATATTGACTGTGCTGTCCAAGTTTGGACAACCACTGCCGCAAACTTGAGTCCTTGGACTGGGACAATGATGAGCTACTATTGAGAAAGTATTCTCGACAGGTTGAGAGAGGATGTTGTATGAGAATGTCATATATTTGGTTTTGTCAGTATTAAGTGTAAGTGCATTTACTCTGAGCCACTCGGTTATGACAAGGAGGGCAGTTTAAGCTGGACGTTTTCATTGGGAACCAAATAAGTTTAACACATATGATACACGCTTTGTATCATATATACAATAGAACATAATTTTAACTGCATTCATGATGTTTTCCAAATGTCATTAAAAGTCCGATCTACACCCATGAATTTTATTTATTATCAACAATAAAATATTTAAAAAAAGTTAATTTAAATATTATACGAAACTAATACCATAAAGATGTTTATAGCGCTATTTATAATTACTTTTAGTGACTATAATGTTATTCTTTTTTTACACATTCAAAATATTGCCATGTAAAAAGTTATGCAGTAGTTATAATGTTTATAATGCATTTAATTCTTCAACGTTTTTCGTATTGGGGATATTATATTATCACGGAAATTGTGGTCTACCATTATAATTAACATCAAGGTAGAATTCTGCCGCCGTTGTTGAGAGGGCGCATGTGACATTATTTCAAAAAATTTGTTATATGTATATGTATACTGCCGTGATCAAAGGTCGATCTATCACTATTTTAAGTAGTATTTAAGAAAATAACAAAGGATTTAAAGACCTTGACCATTAAATACAGTTAATGATGCTCATTTCTAATTAATTAAATAAAATACAATACAACACTCAAATATATTTTCTTGTTGACTGTACCACAGTACATACCTAAAATAAACTTGTAACTACTACGCATCAGGGTACAGGGTAAAATGGGGGTCAGGTGGGAACAAAATATTAATATTTATTTTTGATCCCCAGCATCGGAGATCCGATGGAAATAAACAATAGTACAACCCCGGGATCGGTTTAGGGGGTCAGATGGAAGTTGGGAAAAGTTTCATGTGCACTAAATGGAAAAATATTGTAACGATAAATTTGATAAACGACAAAATTGAATGAGTTGTAGAGTTTTATCAATATGAGCATTTCTAGTGTAAATTTCTTACCTATGAAATAAGGACATTATTTGAACTTGGGACTATAATTTTAAAGCATTATAACAAAAGATATGATAATAATGTAACTCCAGCAGACCTAAAGGCAGCATGCGCAGTTACTCTCATTACTTTTAACATTTTAATAATAATTAAATCTTCCAATAACTTCAAAAGCACAGGTGCATAATTAAAGGGGTTTCACATGGACGTGTTCACGGTATAAGCTATATTTAAAGTAAATTGGCAAAGGAAAAAAACTCAAGCGCGCCACGCTGTCAACTGAATCTGTCCATATCGCATCATTCCCAGGAATCCAGATAATGACATGGTTTGAACGTTTAATAATAATATAAAGCTAAACAGTACAGTAAGGTAATGAGTAATTGGAATTATAATCATTCGATACTTGTATTTGATACGTTGTATTATAAATTATTAACATTATTTTGCTAATTATATTAATATTTTTTTTATTATCAGGTCATTCCCATCTTAGTAATCGAGTGTGTTATTTTGAAATATTATATTATATTCTACTATAGTATATACTTGAATACTTAAATAATACAAATTAAAACAAAAAAAGAACTAGCCCAAGAATTATTACATATTATCATTATTGATATGGAGCCGCTGGATCTAGATCAAAGAGAGAGGTTTTTATAATTTATAATCAGATATGTATTTATTTTTAACATTAAATACAGCTACTGTTCATGTTAATTGTACTATGCCTATCGTATAAAAGCACAAAACCTCTTACCACACCATCGTCGGCTCTATAATTACACAAATAAGATTGCAATTCACTTGATACACGCGAGGTTCACATTATCTTCTATATGGTATTAACAATTTGCCAAGTTATTTTTTATACCCGATATTGAGAAGACAAGATTATAAAACGCAATTACTGTCTCTTAGATTGACGCGCTTCATGTGTTTTTAACACATATGCCTGCCCATAGTGCCACTATTGAGCACAAATCATTAAACGAAGATGAGTAAATCGATAATTACCTACTCGAGATCAAATTACGCATTGAAAAAAATCCTAAATAGATTATCAATTTAGACATTTCACGTTTTGCCTTCATTCTACAATTGACCTACAACATTGATAGGCGGGACGTGAACGATGATGAAATGTAATTAAGTCATAAATACCTGTTGTATGATGAACATTATACCTACTTAATTCACATAGCACCTTACATTTAAAAAATAAAAATCACCTTTAATTTCATTAGGTTACTTCCCTTCAATTTTCTCACCTTTTACTTTGACATTGGCATATAGAAGTCCAGGGTCATTAAAAAAGAAAGGAAATTAGATATACAACCAGTACCATACTGCCTACCCTTTTGTCTGCTAAGTACGCTAAGTACGTATCCATGTATGAAACGGAACGTACAACATTAATCCCCAGGGGATTATGGCTGCCGACATATTAACCTGTAAATGGCAGATAATGGTATTAAAAACTTTACGAATACCTTAATTACGTTAAAAAACTTCATCATTTAATATTATGTTTTCAAAAGTATATCTGTGGGATGTTTAGATTGAAGTCAAATGCAGACAGTTAATGGAAAACCTTTTTTTATTCCCCCTTCCATTCACTCGCTCTTTTCATCAATCTGTTTCACTCTCGTCATTCACTCGTTTCTTACAGTTTCTGTTCTTAATTTATTTATTATGTATATTTTCAAATTTATAAAATGAAACTTTTTTCTGACCTTATTCGCGCATATTTGTTTTTTTATAGTTTATAGTTTCATTTTCTATGTGTAACTCGATATGTATTTTCAAATTTAAACTTATTGCCTCTGTGGCCGAACGGTTACCATGACGGACTGCCACGCAGAGTTTCCGGGACCCGTGTCGGGAGTAATATTTGTATAGCCTACATTTATTTCTCTCGTGATTTTGGGTGTAATTTGTGGTTGTCTATGTGTGAAAAAGAAAAACTTCCTATACATATAACTGATTAAAAAATGTCTGTGTCTGTGTCTGTGTCTTATAACTGAATAAGAAAAAACAATTGATTAAAAAAAATTAAGTAATTAGAGGTTATTTTGATATTATACCAAAAGACAAGTCTGAACCAAATCACCTGTGACACCTTCAACCATTAAATGATAAAAAATGGCGCCTTTTTATAGTTACAGGTTTTGCACAAATTATTTTAAGTTTATAAGTATTATTACGTACTGAGTTTCTTAATTATTTGTTACCTGTTTGAGCCGATGGCTCTATAGCTATTAATAAATTGAAAAAAAAAATATGTTACATTTTTCGTACCGAGCCGTGAATGTCTGAATTTCTTAAGAGTAAATTACTGATGCGAGGCTAGATATCTACTTAACTATGTGAAATGAATGGAGAGGACAAGTAAAGCCGTCTTCAAATAAACACAAGACTGTCCTTTGTGGTAATTATAAGTCTATACTTTTTAAGTACAGAATTCTAGAGCGCAGTAATTGAAACAAGAAATAAATTGTCAAACTTAAAGTAACTAATATATTTTTCTGACAAACGGAACACAATGTATCCGTTTGTATTTACTCACTAGTTCATTACCATACCAAGTATATTATATTAACTTTACATGTGAACCGTCCTTGAAAGACTTACTCCCAACCAACCAAGAGTTCTTGAGTCTCGATGAGTATCGATAATGTAGACACCCCGCAGTCAACTCACATTATTCTCTCATAATCGATCCCTCATTCGCTATATCATCATTCGATGACAGTGCTCGAGTAATGAGAATGTTTCTATGTAATAATTATACTGGCTGTTGCAGATTGAAAAACAAAAATAGGCTCTTAAACCTTTCGCATAAACTCTTTCTACCATAGAGGAGGCTGTATGAAAAGGTGACGTTCTTAATTTGAGTTTTTGAAAAAGAAATAATGATTGTTTCCCAACTGATCCTCTTTATTACTTCCGCTATTTAAATTAATTCTCAGAAATTGTTTTCGTGTTCATACGCTTTATATCACCATAGTTGAGTCCTATTCTACATTACTATTAATTATAATTACATTATTTTTATTATCTATTAATAGGTTCTAACTATATGTAAATAAGAATGGGCTATGCGTTTGGCGACGATATTCATTCATCGCAAAATCATATGCCTAACTTCGCAATTAAAAATATTTCAAACAAACCAAAAAAGGAGCACACTACACGTATCCAGTAGACCAGACACTGGTATGGTGAGTTTTTCAATATGGCTACCACTTTCCCGCATCATGTCGCAGCGCTGACGAGTTCAGACGCAGCTCGCCACGTGCGAAGCTCAGTAATGATGTGTTCTGACTTAGAAATAGGGCTGCTGAATTGTATCAAAATGTACACTTATTTTTAATTAACATTAAAAGCTGAAATAAGTCATAATGACTGTTATTTTTTTTTTTCAAAATCAATAACAATTTGTACCGAAATGTTTAATTTACAATTTGTGCAATAAAATACAATGTAATTATATATTATATGTATTTTTAGATGAAGCTAACAACAATTAATGGAAATACGGACTTTAAAACGCTTGTAAATTAACTAATTAAAGAAATGAAATGAACAGCAAAAACGTCAACGTCTACGACTCCGTCTTATCCAACCATTAGCGTAAAAATAAATAATTTAACATAAATAAAACAACCGAGTTAATTAGTAATTGAGAAATACCGATGTGTAAACAATCCAGACAGCCCTAATGCAGGCAACAAAAACGAACACACTCAACTGTGGGAATGCATCTAGTAATGCAATCTTTTTGCTGAATATTAGCCGTCCTCAGAGTCGAGTGCGGACATGCGCAGAAATAGCACTGGTTTACACGCCACCCCGCGCGGGGTGTAACCGACCGGACCAAAACGAATACGACCAACGCATTGTGAGAGAACACATTTCTGAATTTTAAATTTAGATTTTATTTTGAAAGTTGTTAAAAGTAAATTTATTTCTTGCCAGTTACTAATAGCGCCCTATTGCGTTTAACGCTTCTTTTACGATTAAGACTCTTATACGAGAATTAAAAAAACAAACTTTATATCATTAAACACGAGAAATACTGTCGACAGCACAACTAAACAGACATAAATGATAAAATTTGCAGAATACCAATCACAAACCATTTTGTACATAAATGTCCACACTCATTCATGGCCGTAGATAATAAAAATTAAAAATTATTCCGATTGTAAGATAAAAAATCGATTAACTGGTAAAGCACTACGAATCGAAATATCCATGAGTCGTTTATTAAAGCTTTTATTAACTTTTAAGCGAGTACGAATATTCATAGGTACCGCCATTTTGAGTTTCTTGTTGCTTTTAATTGCTACGTACTACCTGTGGTACAGTACCAGAAGCAAAAAAAAATCTACTACCAAGGATTGTAAGGTGGTGGTACAAATGATAAAAGTATGGCGGTTCATTAAATTGCCATAGTTATAAACGATGCTATAGTAAATAATAGTAAGCATATACAGTCCCACTGCTCGGCACGGGCCTCCTCTCACAATGACAGGACTTGGACTGTAGTACGGGAAAACTTCACATACATCATTAAATAGTTTTACAGATGAGTTCAGGTTTCCTCCTATGTTTTCCCTTACCGAAAACTCTTGGTAAATGTTGGCGACAGACCTGGCTCTGTACTCTCTGTCAGACATGTCCGAAACATTTACTGTTAAATAAATAATACTCGACTAAATCCGTATCGGAATGTATTAGGCTGATTTCAGCGCAGTGTGAATTTATCTGTGGATTTATTTATCCGTCCGCGTGGTGCACCGGAACGAAGTAAGACGTGTGGCGTTGGAACATCGCACTGTGATTCCCCCATAGGCCATAAATCAAAAAAAATCATTGGCTTATCCCGGTTAGATCAACTCACTAAGTTAGTAACTAGTTAACAAGCTTCCAAAAACTATAAATATCAATGTAATTAGGTCACGTTATCATTCACTTTTGTGCATCGGAAGTGAGCGCATCGCGAGACTAATTATCACCACGTGTGAGTCATCGAAACTTAATCACTTTGTTTTTGAGTGTCACTATTCCAAATCAAGTGTTTACGTGTTGTGAAAGCATGGAGATCCAAGAGCATGGTATGTACTTTTATTATCAATTTTTTTTAATTTTTTTTATGCATACTTTTTTTTATATAATTTTTTTATTGAAGGCAGTTTTTTGGTGAAAATTTTTGGCATAACTTAATTTCCTTTAGACCTACAACTTTTGGCTGCGCTGAGCTGCACCTGAGGTATATGGTTTTTGAATAAGGAGTATGTCCTTATTAAGAGCTATAAGTTTCATTTGCATCTAGCTGCCTCTTCTTGGCTTAAAGGGGTGTCAAAGTATGCATGTCCATAGTATTGAATTTTTAATTTTTTTTTAAGTTCAGCTTTCATATTGTTTTAGGTACATTTTTCAAATGTTCTGTATCGAGGATGACAATTTTTGATATTTGGCACTCTAAAGTGGGTAATCCAAATGAAAAAATGCAACACGTCCTGAGCACTTTGACCGAAACATCATCCCTTTCTGACGACATCGAAAATATTGATTTAGAGACTTTAAGCCTTAAAATTAAGAATATTTGTAAACGAATTTCCCACTACTGGGCAAAGTCGAATCGTACTAGATCTAAATTCTTAGAAAAATATTCAGATTGGCTGCATGTCGTTGAAAATATTGATGTACAGCGAACTGAGTTACGTGTATCTCAGAGCTTTGACGAAGTTAAACCATCAACTTCTTCATCGCATGGCCGTCCGAGAATTAACTTTGACGACACCAGTAAACGTACAAAAAGGAGAAGATTGGCTAGTTTGTCTAACCAAGACCCTTCTCTTGTACAGTCATTGCTCAATGCGTCCGATAGCTTGTCTTGTCCTGAAATCGATTCTAGCGAAGTTTTATCGCTCATTGTTGAAGCTCAGTTAACTCGACATCAATATATATTAGTAAAGAAATTTATAGACAATAAGTTTTCAAAAACCATTTTCCCATCTTACCAAAGTGTCGTGGAATCTAAAAAACACTGTTATCCTTCAGATATTACTGTTACAGAATCATCCGCCGAAGTCGAAATTCAAAGTTTATTAGATCATACTGCCAATCGGATTCTCAAGTCTCAAAAAGATGTTTTGGATAGTGTACCTAATGAGTCTCTAGATAAGATATCTTTGATAGGGAAATGGGGTTTCGATGGCAGTACAGGGCATTCAGAATATAAACAGTGTTTTTCTGACTCCACTCTTGAAGACAGTAGCCTGTTTGTTACTTCGTATGTGCCACTTCAGCTTGTTTTGACAACAGATAACAAAGAAAATTCAGTAGTTTTGTGGAAAAATCCTCGTCCTTCATCAACTCGATACTGTCGTCCTATACGCCTCCGATATTTGAAGGAATCGACTGCAGTGTCAGTTGAGGAAGAAGCTCATTTTAAAGATAAAATAAGGAACTTGCAGCCTACTGTTTTCAAGGAAGAAGATCGCGAATATCGCATTACTCATTGTTTGCAACTTACTATGGTAGATGGTAAAGTGTGTAATGCACTTAGTGGTGTTTCTTCATCAAAATGTTTTATTTGTAACGCCTTGCCCAGTGAAATGAACAAAATTGACGAATGTTTAAATAAGGAAGTCGATGAGAGTAAATATGAATTTGGTTTATCACCTCTTCACGCGTTAATACGTTTTTTTGAATATTTTGTTCATGTCGCGTACAAGTTAGATGTTAGGAAATGGCAAGCTAGGTCCGCTAATGACAAAATGCTTGTTGCTGCAAAAAAATCATATGTTCAGACTCAATTTAGAGAAAGATTAGGGCTTATAGTGGATAAGCCTAAAAGTGGCGGAAGCGGAACATCAAACGATGGTAATACAGCCAGGCGGTTTTTCTCGAATTCAGAAATTTCCGCTGAAATTACTGGGATCAAGAAGGATCTCCTAGATCGTTGCTGGATCATCCTTCAATGTTTAAATTCGGGATATAATATTAATAAGACGAACTTCGAAGAGTTCGCTTTAGAGACGGCTCGGCAGTTAGTTGCCGAGTATCCGTGGTATAACATGCCTGCTTCCGTTCACAAAGTTCTAATTCATGGTGCTAATGTTATAGATTACGGTTTGTTGTCAATCGGAGAGTTGTCTGAAGAAGCAGCTGAAGCGACTAACAAATACATCAAGTCTTTTAGAAAAAATCATACGCGTAAAATGAGTCGCATTGTGACCAACACAGATTTAGTAAATAGGCTGTTTCTTCATTCAGATCCCTTCATAACAGGTCTACGAAAGTTACCTGTTAAAAAAAAAGGTGTACTGTCAAAAGCTGTATTAGACTTGTTATGTATTTAAAGTTAATATTGTTGAGATTTAATGTATTTTGGTATAATTTGTGTTTTGTTTGTATTTTGTAAAATGAACTTTTTTATGTATTTTTATTGTTTTAATTTATTCATTTGTGGTTATTGTTAATACAAATAATCATTATTTACACAGTTTTACCATTAAAAGTCGCAGTATAAAATGTTTTAGATACATCGTCTAAAAACAAAATTACTGCGAGACATTTTTACACCTAAATATTGTCAAATATTTTTTAAAATGTATAATTTTATTAATTTACGTTTACCTAATCATATTTTAACGTAATAAAATAAAAAAATAATAATAATTTCGGAGTTACGTATTTATGACCGCCTTAGTATGGAGCGTGAATCACCGTGCATCGTTTTACAGTGACGCGGATAGTTCCAAACGGAACACGCTCCGCGTGAACTCCGCACAACCCACCCGTGCATTCATTGTAGGCGACTGTCTTCCGTGAATATCCGCAATAAATTAAATACTCGATTCAGAGCAATGCGGATTCTACGCATGCGGATGGCCCGCAGGCGAACAGTCCGTACAGACCGCACGCACATCTGTGAAACCAGCCTTAGGTTTTTAAATAGCTTTTTTGCCACAACGCCACCTGTGAGAACTTATGAAAGTTTTTAAATAAAATATTGCAACAGCTACATATTATCGTCCTCCATATCGAGAATGCACGTAACTTATAATTTGATGACCTCGCAGTTGGCAATGTGGGCACTAGACATGGAGGAGTTAATTTATTTACTCTTGTAAATATAAAATATACAAACGCTAAGCATTTTCTAAACACCATTTATTGAGGACTACACTAAACACAACAATATAATATAATAACATTTCTAACAAACTTTCTAGGTGCTACTTGTTTTTCTTTTTGGTCACACATTCACTACTTCATCTAAAAAGTACAGGCTACGGTCAATAACCGTTCTGCGTCGTCTTCAGTGGTGAGTTAACTACTCAAATCTAGTCCGATAAGTAATCTTCTTTTTATTTTTATTTACATAATTAAAAATATCTTTGTCTTACTCTAATTATCGTTTTTTTTGCTTTATTTCATGACGAAATATTAGAGAAAATAAATATAGATAATTATAAGTTTTTTATAAAAAGAAACCGACCTCAAACGTTCGTGGAATGACATCTATTTGCCAAGTTTTATTGAAATCGGTTACCGGTAAGAGAGCGAAGCTAGATTCATCCCCAAATTTGCCACCCTTAGAGGTGGAATATTTTCTTCAAATTTAAATGGGACCAATACTTAGGTACCCTCTTTCCAACAAAAAACATCATCAAAGTCAGTTCACAAATACCGGAGTAATCACGTAAAGTACAGACACAAAAAAATGCAGTCGAACATCCTCCTTTTTTGAAGTCGGTTAAAAATAACTAATAGAAGGGAGTCTGAATTGCCACAGTGTTTGGATGATATTCAAAATAACTTCGTTTCTCCGTATTATAAATGTTTCTGAATTTTGTAAATATAATTAATTCGTTATTGAATATTATTTCGAACATGCTAAAAACGATTGTATCAATAACAGGGTTCTTTAGTTTGAAGCCATATGATTACTGAAGTTGTTTGGCACATTATTTTTACTACAATTTTGACTATGTCTTAGTCTTTTTAATTATAATATCAGTTTAGGTAAAAAGAAACTCACAAACACGCTACAAGACGAAATAATTAAAATTGTCAGACTCCGCACAGAGTACGTACAACCCTATACAAACGAACCAACGGACATGTAAAGGGAAGGTCATAGGTAATTATAATGTATGCTCGTATTGTGCTGAATCGATAAGCAGGTTTAACTTTTTTTAAAGACGTTGAATGAATTAAAGAGGTGGTCTTACTTTTGTTATATGCATACTTTTTTTATGGATTTTATTTAAAAAACTTTAAGTCTTATTTGTAAATAAACAAAATTTAAGTCAGCCGCAAAAGTATAGCGACAGGACGAATAAGTCGTGCACCTGGTGTTAAGCGACACACCTGTCCATAGCATTTAGTAGCAATAGAGCTCCTTGTGAAAGAGTTCGTCCAGTGAAGTACTGCCGTCTTACCTATATGTGCCGCCAAGCAGTAATGTGAGCATTACTGCGTTCCGGTTTTGAAGGGTGCTGGTGAAATTACAGGGACATGGGACTTTTCAACTTATGTCTCAGGGTGATGGGCGCAGAGGCAGTACAACTCAGATCTTTGCGATTTAAAGCTCCGAGTGGCACTGCAACTGTTATGGACAGGCGTGTCGTTTACCATCAGGCGCACGACTTGTTCGTCCCATTACTTAATATTATTAAAAATAAACAGTTGCAGCAACGCTAAGAGCTTTCAATCGCAAATATCTGACGGGCACTGCCACTGGGTCATCCTGAGACATAACTTGACAAGTCCCATGTGCCTGTAATTTCACCAGCACCCTTACCTTCAAAACCGAATCTCAGTAATGCCCACTATACAACTCAGTATCCCGCCAGCACCCCGCTAAATTTATATTCATTAATTACAATTAAATTTTTATTTTAAAAAGTACAAAAAAATTATTATGATTTTTTATTATTTCATTTAGTTATAAGCGCTAGTAAAGTACATTATAAATGCATTATAATCTAGTTAAATACAAGAGTAATAAATAACAATAAATAACGCACACACTCAACATAGCCCCGCACTAGGGAAACCCTGTGTCGCGGGTGCCATGGACACACACATAGACAACCACAAACTACACCCAAACTCACGAGAGAAATAAATGTAAGCCATACAAACATTTCTCCCGGCCCGGGAATCGAACCTGGGATCTCTGCGTGGCAGTCCGGCATGGTAACCGTTCGGCCACGGAGGCAGTTCAATAAGTAATTTACATTTCACTTTAACTAATAAATAAACAAAGTAAACTAAGAATTCACCCTCTGGCAATTTTCTTATTATCTGTTAAGACGAACACACTTTTATGTTGTGTTCTTTTTGTTCAGTGTCACTGGCACTATTTAGTTTTATCATAAACCAACACTGCATTGGTTCAAATAGTTTTATCCGTTTTAAACGTCTTATAATATCTGTGTGGTCAAAAAGCTGAATGGCCTCGACGTTCACGTGATGGTGATGCCTGCGTTGGTGGGCTTCGACAAACTTCTGAGCTATGTTGTCTACTAATTCCGAAAGATTATTTCCAAAACCCAAATAAGTGACCTAAGTTATTTAAGAGAAAGTGAAAACGTAATGTATTAGAATTAGAACTACAATAGAAAATATTACTGTGGATCCCGATAATTAAACGAAGGCATGGCTCAAAGGACTTGTATCCAAGCAATATCCAGCAAAACTATTAATAAAAAAGCGGTAATGTCAGCATTACTGTGTTCCGGTTTCGAAGGGTAAGGGTGGGAAGGGCAAAGGCACATGGGACTTGATAACTTATGTCTCAGGGTGACGGGCTCAGTGGCAGTGTCCCTAAGACCTTTGCGATTTAAAACTCTGAGTGGCACTGCAACTGTTATGGACAGGAGTGCACCTTACCATCAGGCGCGCGACTTGTTCGCCCCGTCACTTGGAATGGAAAAAAATCAACATTATATTAAATTTAACTATACCGCTTATGATAAAATGTTCCTGACTGTACATTGTGACGTAGGTAGAAAGTGTTATTGATTATCATTCCTGTTTTTCTTATGTTGAATAAGACCAAAAAATTAGGCAGGAAATCATAATTATGCTGCATTACCTAATGATCTTTCTAACTGCATTGTTATAAAAGCTTAGAACTTTTTACAATCAATTCACGCAATGTGTTTCGTACTACAGCTAGAAAGCAAAACGCTGCCTTCCGGAGTTACTAAATCTTTTAAATAAAAAAATTAAAAAAGAACAGCATGGGAATAACTACTTTTTTTATTCAAAAGAAATGAAATCAACACATATAGCAGTGTTAATCGTGCGTGTAGAAAACGTTTTTCTAATTACTCTTAATAACGTTATTTTTCCGCTAATAACAGTTGCGTAACGCGTTACGTGATCGCGTGCGTTACATTACTGCTTTCGTTGCAAATCATTTCACGCATTGCAGGTTTGAGAGAGAAATCGAAACGTTTTTATTAACGCTTTTTTGTTGTTTAATCATGTGTGATTACAAGTGTTTACCTAAGTAGCAAACGCAGAGATATTTTCATCCATAATTTATAATTAGAAAAGAGAATGGGTGTTCAAATATAATATGTTAGTTAAAATTAATGCTTCCGAAACAAAAACTTCTAAAGTGCTTCCCGCACTGGTTTCGCAATGACATCATCAGTTCTATATCAACAACGCTGCCTACATATTAAAAAAAAACGTTACCAAATTCCAATTTCAAATATGACTTATTTTTTAATTATTATAAATTTTTTTAGCTTCTCACAGCTAGCGTGTGAGCCATAAATATGATTCTATAAAGACCATAAACTTTTTTTTCTAATCCCCATAGACTATGCAAAATACACACATTAAGTTTTTTTCTTTCACAAATTAACGTGAAAACCGATGGTTTGCTCTTGGGCAACCTCATAAATTCTAACCAACATTAGCAATCGCGTGACTGTACGCCATAACGCGAACTTGTCCTCGGGTGTTTAAAGACTGTTTAGGTTTTTCCTCGATTTATTGACGGCTATCTTGTAATAGATACTCCTTGATCTAATGCTAGTGGGAAACAACGGGACCAAACTGTATACATTACGTACAGGGCACTGCAAGTATTTTGCATCGTTCTCAATAGGGGACCTGATTTAATTGACTACCAGCGCCCTCTCTTGGTAAAACACTAGTTATATAATTTCTATGAGATTTCCAGTGAACGAAAAGGACTTGATGAAACCTGCACGTCGAAAAGTGGCCACCAACCAACCCATGGTTAGGCTGATGATGTAATTTCTGGTTGTAATAATAATAATGTAGCAGGTTGCACTTAGTCTCTAACTTTTGAATTCCAGAACTACTGGAATAAGTAACTGACTAGTACAAGGTAGTAGAAAAACGAAACCAGAATATGGATAAAGTAGTTCTACCGAGAATGGACTCTGCACCTTCTTATTAAGCGTACATGGTGTTGTCACCAAGCCAGTCTTGTGTGGTCATGGTAGTTAGGTGCCCTTTAAATTGGACCACCCCACGTTTAATAGCAGAACTCCTTGTGAAAGGGTTCTGTTTCTACCGCCAAGCAGTAATATAAGCTAATGCTTATCTACTAATTCTTCTAATGTGTTGAATAATAATATAAGTAAATATAAGTAATATAAGCTAATGCTTATATTACTGCTTGGCGGTAGAAATAGACCGTTACCGACCGCATTAATATGCGTTCTGGTTTTGATGGATAAGGGTGTTGGTGAAATTACAGGCATATTCTTGTCAATAAGTCTCAAGGTGACGGGCGCAATGTTAGTATCCCTTAGATCTTTGCGATTTAAAGATCTGAGCTACACTGCAATTGTTATGGACATACGTGATCTTAACCATCAGGTGCACGACTTTTTCGTTTCTTCGCTTTATATCATAAAAAAACTCCGAACCCGTAGTTGTTGTAATAAATATAACGACGTAGATGAATAGGTATCAGGTCTTCTGAGTACAGCGAATTTCCTGGTAACTGTTGTAATTATATGGCAGGGTTATTATTATTAAAAATTAACGACTAAATAAATAGAAGATGCGCAGTAGTAGCGTGCTCTCGCAGCCTGCTGTGGCCTGTTAAATATTTATTTCTAAACGAATTTCTATTCTATTTTCACATAAAATTTAAGCACAAATTAGCGTAAAGGCTTTAAAGTTTCAGTACTTGTGAAATACCATATAGTATTGAGTCTTCGTTGAAACACTATGGGCGTGCTTTTATTTAACCAAACTCGTTAATTGGAATAGATTTTCACAACAAAGTTGCGTTCATATTTACAAGTCATAAACTTCTTACTAACTTAGTGCGCTTCACAAGCTCGTTCTGTTTTATTAACAGATAAAATAAACTACAGTGCCAAGTGGTTAAAAGTATTTAATCCTGGTTAATTACTAAACTCATTAAAGACTGCGCTGAAAGATGTAGCCGCTAAAACAGTTTAAAAGTTCTGTTAAATGTATTATCGTGTTTATTCTAGAAGGGTTTACAAGTTTGAAATCTGTTTGAGTTTCGAATATGAAATGCCATATTGTAAAATTAGAAAGAGAAGTACTATGAAAGATAACTACAGTTAGTCTATAGCCAAAAAGCGATTTGGCTCAAGAGACGATACCAACTTACAAAAAAAGTATTTTAATTGAAAAGTCATATTACAAAACTGAAGACTACATAAATATGTATGGAAAGACGAAAAGGTTTTAGCACACAAATTGAATTCAAAGTGTCTTCCATAGGATTTCAGTTTATTTGAATTTGGCAACGCCCTCAGATTTGCATTTGATATCAAAAAAGTCTCTATTTTAGTAACATATACCTTTTATTATACTATAACGCCATGTGGTGTTACAGGGGATAATATAATAGCTATTGTGAAACCTTAGCTTGTATGGACCTCAACAATTTTATCCAAAAATAAAGCATTTAATAATATTAGTGTACTAAGCGCCTTATAATGCCTACAAATGGAATTCCTTGCCTGCGTACTATGTTTCCAAGTACATACAATTCGATAGTCTTTAAGGTGCTATTGAATAGGCAGCTTCTGGACAAGCTCGTTCAATCGTAGGCCCCATCTTTGCTCCAAGGTTGGTAGTGGTCAAGAGTAAGTCTATTGAAAATTTATACTTCGATAATATCTAAAGTTTTATGTAAAATAGTCCTTAGGAACTGTGCAACAAAATTATAATTTGATCCAAAAAACAATCTGTAAAAAAAAGTTAAAACAAACACCAACAAAGACACATCTGAATTCACAATGTTACTCCGCAAAGGTTTCGCGCCATGCGATGCGCCTACGCACGCGGTAACCATGGCGACGGAATCCAAGATGGCCGCCGTATCTTATCAGGTTATTGAAGATGCTCGCTTATACCCGCTACTGAGCGATAGTGCAGAATTGTACTACAGCCACTTCAAGAGTGTTTACTAAAGTAATACAGTTTTGTTTGATTCTGTGTAGGACTTATGATGATTAAACTAAAATGTCATAAATAAAGCATCTTATTCACTTCTAGACATGCGGGTAAATAACTATAACACTATTAATCTACCATTTTACGAGCATGATGATCTTGATAAGCCGCTAGACACTCGTACGAGGTTAGAGATGTAAAATTTTCATGATAATGATTGCCGACAAAGCATCTGTCTACGAGCGATCATTTTATAGCGGTCGTCGTATAAATTTCGAATCCTGCGCATAGATACGAGTATAAATTACTGCAGATAGGACATGAAGTTCGCTAAGTACAACAATTTGCCAAATGTACCGGCTAATGCAGGGAGTTTAACTTGATAATGAACTTAACTCTCCTTCCGTGTGTGTATTTTAACTGAAGATTACTGGTTCGTTAAAAGGGTTTATTTAAATGTTAATTACATCTATTATACAACATCGATTTGTTAAAGTCAATTGTCTGATTAAATATTAACTTTTGTTAACAACGAATTGGCCATAATTCTTGGCGCTTAGATGCCTTTTATCCATATCGCTCCGATTTAGATTTGGCCCAGTGTGGATTGGAGGACCCATTCCGTTTTACACGTCATCCATCCGTTGATATCATTACAACCTATAATCAACCTTTTACAAGGGGTCATATTCCACCATACTTCTTCATAAGATAAATTAAACTGCTCATAGATTAAAATACTGTATCACGCAGACCTATATCGAAATAGAACTCCGGGCTCCTGTATTGGGAAAAAAAAACCCCCAACTTTCACTTTTTTGGTCAAGGTGGAGATCTTGTACACAAATTTAAGTTTTCAATTTAAACAAGGTCAAGTTTTATATAGCTCTATCGGAAATTTTGAAATTACAGTTACGTCACATTTAGAGGGACAAAACGTGGCGACTTTAACAACGATGCAAACGCGATGCAGTAGCGATACAGTCGCTTATAGTCTACTTTACACAGGCGCTCGATTTTAAGTAGCGATGCAAGAGCGCGACTGCATCGATACGAACGCGCGATTGCATCGCTACATTTGGGATTTATAGGCGATTGCATCTATGCAATCGCGCGCTTGTATCAATGCAGTTGCGCGTTTGTAACGATTTAATGGCGTTTTTCTCAAACGCGCGTTGGTATCGCTGCAAAAAGTGGTCGTGTGTAAGCACTCTTAAAGGAGATCAAATATAGACAGCTATTTATTGATCTAGTGATTGCTAATTGTAAACAAATAAAAAAAAACAATCGATTATCGATATGATGAGAGGAGAATCAATAATAGTATAATCTCAGTACAGAGTACTAAAAAAACCGACCTCAAAAGTACGTGGAATTACATCTATTTTCCAAGTTCTGTTGAAATCGGTTACCGGAAAGTGCGCAAACCTGGATTCCTTCCCTAGTTCGCCACTGTACGGAACTTGACACAGGAGATAATAAAAATCGGTTCTCACTACTCAAAGTATATTGCGAGAGAAAAACGCCTTGAATTGGAGAATAGCAAAATCAACCATTAAAATAATTGCTCCTTATAATAAAATTTAGGCACTATTTATAAAAATTAATCTTCATGTGTGAAAAGCCACCCTTAGAGGTTTATGATTTTCTTCAAAATTAAATGGGACCACTATGGAAGTACCCCCCAAGAGAGTACCTGGTAGGTACTCTCTTTCCACCAAAAAAAGAATCATCAAAATCGGTTTGCAAATGGCGGAGCTATCGCGTAACATACAAACAAAAAAACCATGCAGTCGAATTGAGAACCTCCTCCTTTTTTTGAAGTCGGTTAAAAATGGTAACACCAGATGAAGAAACGGAACAATTGTTCGTATCGTTTGAAAATAAATGTATTCACGTGATTTAAAAGAGTATATTTTATAATTTATATCAATTACCAAACTTTCGTATTATTAGAAAGTGGTTGCGCTATTACGAAATTTAAGTAAAGCAAGTTTTGAATTATTTTTAAGTTACTGTTGTTCATTTTCTCTTCTTCTGTCAAGTATGGGCGGATAATGACTAGGTAATATAGCGAAAACACTTCAAACTAAGAAAGTTGAAGAACCGCAAGAACGTTTAGTATGGTAACCTTAATTACGCTATACTCTAACAACTATCTCGCACGAATAACCAACATTGACATACATAAAAACGTTTATAAAGTAAATAACATTACGCTGATCGAGTGTTAACTTGTATACATTCAACTACCAAGCACGTATTACGTGTTAAATTTGTATTCTGTAACGGCACAAAACCGTTGATGGGTGGCCCTTCTAGCGCTCCTTGCGGAACACTGCTTTGTAAACATAGGACATATTATATGACCAAGATGTCCTGTAAGATTCTACGTATCCTTGAAGACGTAGCAAAGTACGCAGGGAATACAATAATAACAGTAGAAGTGGTCAGTTAGTGTCCGATCCGTGCCAACTATAGGTCCCGAAAGACCTATCTAATATATGGTTGTCATTCTTTCGTGCACATTCTTTAAAATCCTAAAAAAATGCCTTACTGTGCTGTTTTGGAGTGCAAAAGTGATATCCGCACCAAAAACATTACAGGTTGTATTTCATATCATCGGATTATCTCATTTTAATAAATTCTCAATGTTCTGTTTATCGAAATATTTTTTTTTTGTTACAAGAAACGAAAGTCAAGCTGCCCCTGCAATATGGTCGCTTCTTGATTGGAGAACTTAATTCATATCTCCAATTCATCGTCGTTCAGCAATGACCCGCTAGATGGCAGTATATTGATTGAAATTTCAATGTAATATCAAAACGTCCAACTTGTAATAATAGGTATTGACGGTATTGTACTTTCAACTTTTTAATTATATTAACTATCCAGAATTTGTCATTTTTTTTAATTTGAAACTACGACCAATCAATGTCATGATTTTGTAGTGTTTCAAGTTGAGAATGTGTAAGTGTGATAGTAATCGAGGTTCAGGGCGCTTCCATTGTTTTTTTTCTTCCGTGGAGAATATAGACGTTCATTTGTTAGGACCTTGTCATGTCTCCTTAGATTCCTGCAATCGCAATTATGTTTTTAAATTCTCTCGTTTATTACTAGTTTTATTTTAACCCAGCCTTTTTCAAAAATATCTTTATGTTTGAGATATGTAAGCCGACGTTGACCTGTACAAACTAAAATATTTTATTAACATATTGGTAAGGTATACAGGTGAAAACTTTCTAATTATCACTCCGCCATTCAGCCAATTCACCTCTCTAGACTTTACACGCTCTACATACAAAAACAATACGAAATCAGCTTTTATACTTAATGTTACAGAGAAGAGAAAGTATCGTTTGTTATTTGGCAGCTTTGGATACAAAGACTAGCTTGTTGGACTCTTTCTTAATGTACCTTTGATAGTATTATCCACATTGATAGTAATTGGGTTGATCCAAAAGTGCATGCGGTATCAAAATATAAATGAGAAACAGTTTTTTGAGCTATAGAAAGAGCAGATACACTACACAAGTACACTAAAATTGCCGTTAATTATCAGCTTTACCTTTACATATACCTTTGTGTCCTCAAGATTATACAACTGTCAAATTTGATTTGGAGCATCGTAGCGACATCTCTTTCAAATAGTTTAAACTAATTTATCTGTTTTATCGACTGAGAGACTATAGTGCTAACTGTGCTGAACTCATTAGATTAGAAGAACAACCAATGGTATATCTTTATTTTCAAAAAGAGAAGCGATGATGTCAGTGTAACGAGACTTTGTTGGTCATGCACATCTCTTTTATGGACAAAACGGTGTTGTTTTACATAAACACCTTTTCCAGAAGTGTAAGCTGGTTTACAGTTTCAATTATATTTAACGCTTCAATGTTTTAATGCAGTGTTTTAATTAATATAAATAATAATTCAATCTTTATTATAAAAATGTTCATATGTCCACATACGCCTTAACCTTTAATTTGAAATAAGAATAACTTGACGCGTCATTTGTTATCGATGAAACGTTCTGGTAAAAGTGTCCATAAGTTCTTAAGAACGTTTTTATCGTCATTCAAACATTTTTAGCTTTCCTTTAAATTTGTCCATGACCATATTGGATGTATATACATCATAGGCCTAAAATAAAGATTAACACGTGTTCCTTTCGGAATATATATAAAACACATTGAATTCTTTTGGCGCCAGACGCAAATTGAAATTCATTATTTGGTAATAGAAGCACGTCCTTACGGTAGAGTGTGCTGAATGTTTACTATGTTTTTATTTGTTTATATATTTGAAAACTATAATAATTATAAATTACTAAAGAACTGTGAGGCACTCTCACTCAAGACACCCAGACTACACCAAATTTAGAAAAGGTAATTTCCCAAAGTGTTCTTACCGTGAATCGGGCCCGTGACCTCTACATCTAAAGCGCAGAGGTCGTCAAAAATTTTATATAGGATCCAATTGAAAGTATTTGTATTACATAGGTTAAATAACACTTGTAATTGTCTTATCGTCATATTCCTCTGAGAAAAAATAGTAAGAAACTCAAGCAGTTGCTCTTTGTAAATAAACATTCGTAAACATTTATTATTTACATTTTTTATTCAAAAGTATCATGGACAATTGTCATCCATGTAGGCAGAATACAGAACGACATTTTGTATAAAGTTTTTGTTGCGCAGTCTATAGATTATACCTACACTAGCCCCGCGTGTAAAGCCAAAAGCTCATTGGTGGACTAGCCGCGGGCGCAGGCACTCTCTCGCAGTCGCGTCGTACCCGCGCACTGTTTAATTTTCAATTTAGATCGCAATTTGCGATTCGCGCGCCACACGCCCAAACTCGCATCACTCCGCGGGATAGATTTATGCGCCCGCGCTTATGACTATGTACAGCGTGTTACGAAGATACACAGGGTGTTTGGAGCATTATGTTAATTAGATAAAATTATCTTAGTTTGGTGTACGAAAATAAGTGTACCACGTATATTATACATATTTTTCTAGCACAACAAACTCTCTTTTCCTGTAGTTTAAATTAAAGATTTCAAAACAAGGAGGAGGGTCTCAATTCGGCTGTGTTTTTTTGAAAGAGGGTTCCTCGGCAGTGGCCATTCAAATTTTAAAAAAATATTCCACCTCTAGGGGTGGTAAATTAGGCGATGAAAATGGTTCCATCGCCTCTTTTAAATTCCACGAACTTTTGAGGTTGGTTTTTTCAGTACTCTATACTGAGTTTATCTGTTATATGTTTTATAAGACAAAAATCTCTTATTGCATATCGCAGTACTAGGTTCTGAGCTTGTGGGGGCAGGCAATAGACCTCCAGTGATAAGTTAACAAGATCCTGAAAACTTTTTTCTCTTAATCGCGTTACCGAATAAAAAGCCAAGCCAACAAAGCAAGTCTAATTTCAGACCGTATTAAAAGCTTAGTAGCGAGCCCAAAGAAACGCGTGATATAGGAAAAAATCAATACACCATCTATTCTCATCACATATACATCCAAACATTGTAATAGTGCGATGCAGAATCCTACTAACACCATCTAGTGACGTTCGTGTAAAACTAAAAATGAGCAATCAATAAATTTTAAATACTTTTACTGTAAACGTTTACTCATATAATACTTACGCGATCTCTTTCTCTACTAATTGTAATTTCTATTTTTATAATTAAATTTTTTGTGGCTTTAAAAAAATGACCAACCTGTACCTATAACTTCAGTCCCCGAGGAATATATTAAAAGAAATTAACTCCCGTAAGTTATGGACTCTCAGTCGCGCGATAAGAATTGGTGGTTAATGAAAATTGAGGATTTTTAACAAATTCGTCAAGTGCGAGACGAGATAAGCGTAATTGATCTGTCTTGAACAACAAATTGACTGGTTTCAAGCTTGTTTTAAACGGAAGTTTATGGATTTCAGATTGAACGATGTTTTATCGTTAGGCATTTGAATAACAGGGCTAAACAACGGCATGTTTTTTTTTTGTGATACCAAGTAAGCGGACGAACAAGTCGTGCACTGATAATAAGCGACACGCCTATCCATAACAATTGCAGTGTCACTCAAAGGTGGGAAATATCTGAAGGGTAGTGCCACTGCGCCCGTCTCCCTGAGACATAAGTTGACAAGTCCCATATGCCTGTAATTTCACCAGCGCCCTTACCCTTCAAAACAGAAGTAGATATCGACTCATTCGTAGAACAAAGGTCTATGTGCAAGACTACTAGTTCTCAGGACATAGTACATTTCGTTCGTTCTTCTTCGCTGGGGATGTCAGATCGACGTTTGTTCGATTTTATATTTCCGAAACGAAATAAGATATATAACTTCTCAAAACACCTTTACATAGTTTCATTAACGAAATTGTTCTCGTGACGTACCTATTCTCTTTTCGCTATATAATCACATCGGACTCTGTTCTTCGGATGAGGCGATATGGTGGCATTACTTTCCTGAACATCTTTCGCAAAGAGATGTACTGATCTACTTTAACTCGTAATATTTGTTTTGAACTGTATGCCACTTCTGGTAAGCTCTAAAATTAAAATATAAATCTCCAGGGAATGGTAACTGTACTTAGTTACTATTGTATCTTTTTTATTAAAACTCCTGTCCTCCAGCTTGTCTTGTCATATAATAAAATTTGTTATCATGTGTTTCTATTATTAATACGAAGGTCAAACACTTAGAAAAAATTGTTTTGATCTGGCTGGATTTGAACCAACGCCTTCCAACCGACTCTATGTCAACTAAGCCAAGGAACGAACCAGCGGACTTAATAAATTCTCTATTTTATTATCACGGTCAGAACTTCGTATTTTCCTCTACAAATTTCCAGTATTTTTTTATAATGTTATATATAAGAGACTTAACAAAAGCAGCTCTTTCTATTAACACAATATTACACACAAAGATTTCTAAAAAATTGTCTAATAACATCATTATCGTATACACTCAAAACCAAAACCCTTTCAATCAAACAAAATTACAATTGCATTTTGAACAAATTAAACTTTACACATAAGGCTACACATAACCCGGTAAACTTTAATAACAATGCGATTGTATAGAAACATCACTTATTGCATGTTTCACTCACTCGGTCGATTTATAATAAACACAAATCGCATAGTCACGGTTCAGCTTTCGCTTAAAATGAATTCATAGATTTATAGCACTTGTAAAGGAAAGCGATATTTTTATTATATGCTTCTGTTAATAAACTTGTATGTATTCTGTAAAAATTAAAGTCTGTTTTTGCATGGCATCTTTTTAATGTTCCAACGTTGATTTTGAATATTGATATCGCTTTCTTTGCACTAGCGAGAATAACTACGTATTATAAGCAAGTTTATATAGATAAACCGTTTCAAATTTCTGCACAGATTTTGTGAAACTGCAGTATTCATTATGGCCTTGGTTATTATAACGGAGCATAAAAACCATACACACACACGAAACAGATATTATTGAAGTTATTTTCTCAAAATGGAGAATGCAAAAGTCGTGAGAAATTAATCGTGGGAAATATGAATAGCGAACATCATATGAAGAATTTAATTATAATTTCGTATTTGAACATTTGGAACGACAGTATCATCTTGTAGTCAAGGTAGATCACGCGATAGCCATTAGAACTACCTCATGCAATAAAGTTATTACACACAATCATGTATACTACCTACAGTTAATGATTGCATCCTTCACATTTATCAATTGTTATAAGTATAAAGGATTTTGAATAGCGTATTATACATTGACAGTATCATTAACGGGTAAATGTTTCAGACAAGGTCGTGACTTTAAGTGTGTACAAACGAATTTTCTGACGTCGATACGAATCTCTTTTTATCTATATAAGTAACATTCAGAATTGACTCACCTTTAAAATGCAGCTGCCGACGGCCTCATTTTCCGGCACGGTGACGTTGTAGAAGGACTGGTCGAAGATCGGCTCATTGTCGTTCACATCCAACACTGTTACTGTGAGAACGACTGTCGAAGAAAGCGGTGGGTTCCCGCGGTCGCTCGCTACCACTGTCAACTCAGGCATTGGATTTGTCTCACAATCTACACGCGCTCGCGTCGTTACTAATCCAGAACGTTCGTCAATCGCGAACCAATCAGATTGAGGAGTCGGAAGCAAAGAATACCTAATCTCTGCGTTCTCCCCTGCATCCGCATCAATAGCGGACACTTGAACTACAGGTGTGCCAGGCGAAGCCGCCTCAGGCACGCTCGCTTTGTATTCTTTCTCCGCAAATACTGGGGCGTTATCGTTAACATCTGTTACCAGCAGACTGATGATCCTCGACGCGTGCAATGGAGGAGAACCTTTATCAGTCGCGACTACGTTCAATGTATAACTCGACTGAGATTCCCTGTCTAACGGTAAAGCGACTACAACTAAGTAAATGATGTTATCATGTGTTCTCAAATCGAAGTGTCCATCACCGCCGCTTAGTGTAACGTTTACATTAGAATACTCAGTCTTTGAATCCGGATCGTGGACTGAAATTCGGGCTACGAATTCGTCCAATTGCGCCGACTCGGATATCTTCGGCGTCGCATCGTCGCTTAGAAATATAACGTCTATAGTAGGCTGATTATCGTTCACGTCTGTAACGCGAATTGAAACGAAAGCTGTTGTTTCCAAAGGCTGAGCTCCTTTGTCCCTTGCCACGACGACCAATTCGTGTAACTCTTTAGTTTCAAAATCCAGAGCTTTATTAACTGTGATCTCACCGGTTTCAGAGTCTATTCTGAACATGTTCTCTTTATCGCTCTGCCTTCTGTTTATTGAGTATTCAATCAACCCATTCTCTCCCGCATCGGAATCTGTCGCTGATACTTTGAGTACTGGTGTTCCAACTGTTGCATTTTCTGGTATAATTGCCGAGTAAATACTTTCAGCAAAAACTGGAGGATTATCATTTACATCTAGTATAGTAATATTTACAGTCATTGTCCCTCTCAGAGGCGGTGTACCTCCATCTAAGGCTTCTATAACTAATTCATAATGGTCAGTAGTCTCTCTGTCAAGAAAACCATTGATCTGGAGATCCAAATACAAAACACCATCGCGTTCCCTATGCGACGACAATCTGAATGCGTTGTCAGTGTTTCCCGACACAATGTTATACCTCTGTGTATTGAACACTCCTAAATCTTGATCTTTTGCAGGATTCAACTTCCTCTTTACATCTCTTGGAGTATTCTCAGAGAATTCTACATTCATAACAGGTGTGGGAAAAGTTGGTGCGTTATCATTTTCATCTGATACTCTTACAACGACTCTAATATTATCTCCTGATGCGGGAATAGCAACTAAGGCATAGTGATCTCTATTTTCTCTGTCTAAAGGATGTCTTGTTCGTATTTCCCCCGTGTGAGGGTCAATTCTAAGGTCGTCGTTGACGGCGCTGCCAGGGACAGGGACTATAGTATATGGTGGGGCGGCGTCAGGGAGCTCGTCGCCAAGATGGCCGACGAGCGTAGCGGCGGGCGCATTCTCGCGGACGGAGAACTCGCGCACATGCTCTCCCGCCGCGGCTGCCAGCAGCAAAACCACCAGCAGCATGGTGTTATTATTTGCAGTCACCGCTCACACATTGTCGCTCACACCTGTAACAAGAAAAGCAAACTCTATTACTTAGCAGAACATAAATAAATAAATAATAAACGCGCTATACAGTCATACTAGTTACCCGATTACAAATTAGGATACCCGATTATAAATAATAAAGTAATTGCCGGTACTGTGGCTACCACAACACAACGCAATTAACTCCAGGTACACTACCCATAAATTTGTCAAAGCCGAAACCTAATAAGTGTGAATGTAACTGTTATCTTGATTAACGTTAGTAGTAGTAGTTAGTAGGTGTAGAACATTTTAATGAAAAAGAGATAAATAAAGACAATAATGAAAACATCGAAACTACGTAACGTGCCGGAATAATGTAAATCAATGCCATTACACTTATCCAACACATTTTGATGTGATAAATGATATAATGATTTGTCATTATATCATTTATCACAATTTGACAATAATTTGTCTGTGTCCAATTTGTCTGTTAAGTTTTCACGCCTAGACCGCTCAACCAAATTTGAAGAACTTTGGTATAGACATAGATGGGATTTATGAGAAGGACATAGACCACTTTTTGTCACAAAAATAAATCTTAAAGAGTGTGAAATAGGATATGAAAGTTTGTATGGAGAACCAATCATTTCTCAAGCAAGTAATACAGTAGGCTCGTTTATAAGTTTTACACTACATAGATAGACAACTTTTAGCAGCAATAGAGCTCATTGTGAAAGAGATCGACCAAGGAAGTACTGCTACCTTACCTATTTCTACCGCTACCGTTTTAAAATGTGCTGGTGAAATTATAGGCACATGGGACTTGACAGATCTTTGCAATTATAAGCTGTTCGTCCCGTCACTTGATAGCATAAAAAAAAACCGTGCAGTTCATCTATAAAATCGTTATAGTTATTAAAAATTCCATTATTGTGCACCCAAAATAATAATTTCCGCATAAAACTCCAACAATTATCGCTTAAATGTCACACATCCAATTAATTTTTATCGAAACTAAATATATTCCCAAAGCCCATAACTCTTAAAATTCATCTCAATACGGGGTGTACCATTTTTTATAGCAATGTGTAAAGATGGCGGGCTCATCTCTATCTAGTCAATCAATCTGGTTGTTTATCTGAGATATACGAGCTTGTAACGGAGTGTGGTAGAAAAGTGAGTTTTGAGTGGATTGTTTTTTAATTTATTGAATGTTACAATGTTGTAATAAAGACCGAACACTTACAAAAATTCATTCTCTCCGGCTACATATAAAACAGAACCAGATGCTCTGAAGAAGAAGCAAGAATATTGAGCCACCGCCTCTGGCTTTTTCGTTAGATACTGTTTGAAATTGATGTTATTATTATGATCAAGATGACCATTTAAATAGTGGTAAATTGTTAAAGAACTACACGTTTGTTAAGCAATTTATATAAATAAGAATTATTGTTTATGATTGTTGTTTGTGACGGATTATTTGTGTATTTAGACATTCGTGCCTAAAATATAACTTCTTGAAACCACAGCGTTACCTTACAATGGGAAAATCTCACTTAATTAATAAATAAAGGTTTAATCATACAAAGGTCAATGGATTTAATAGAATATTTCACTGCCTCGATGAGCGGCCTTCTAATTTTAAATTATATTTATTTATTGAACTTGTTACCAAAAAAGTCACATATGACAAGTCAAAATACTATAAAAATTAAAATAACTGAAAATACCTTATTACAACAATTTCATTTAAATAAAATTAATTCAAATAAATTAAAGTATTAAAAAAAAACATAAAAATTGTCATTTAAAACGCTAAAATAATATAAAAGTATTTGTTTTACGTTTTTAACGACTTTTTTCCGGAGCGCCATCTGTGAGAAATTTGTTTTTTCACTCAGAGAGGTACCTTGGAATAATTTAATTGCGATATCACATCATATGAAAACAAACAGCATCTAAGACAAACTATACTTGAACAAGCTTTATTTAATACACAATCGCGAGGTAGAGTTAAGCCTTGTGGGAGAGACTGTACCTTTTATTTCTAAGTTAGTGAATATTTAGAAGCAATAGCTGTTGCTAACGACAAAGAGTAATGAAGCTGGTTTCGTTCTTCCAGGGAAGTACTGCCACCTTACCTGTTTCTGCCGCCAAGAAGTAATGTGATCATTACTACATTCCGGTTTAGAAGGGTAAGGCTTGTTGGTGAAATTACAGGCATAGGTGACATAGGTTTATTTGCAATTTAAAGCTCTTATGGACAGACGTGTCGCTTACCATTAGGCGCACGGCTTATTCGTTCCGTCACCTGGTATCATAAAAAAAAGAAAACATTGTGATGTGACTGCAAGTCGAAGAAGGTTCACAACTCTTGAAAAACGTCAAGTCACCAACCCGCATTCAGCAGTCCTAAACGTTCTCTTCTTATCTTCCTCGTCACGTCATCAGAACTCATGTTTTGAAAAGTTTCTCCAACAAACAGATACCTAAAGTACCCATTAAAATAAATTATTTTTTAATACAGTTGCTCAAAACATGGTATTTTTCGCACTACAAATCGTGCGGAAAGTTGGATTTCTCGCACTAGTGCTTTTTACTTTTCCAGTTTTTTTTTAATTTACTGTTGTTTTAAGTCTTAAACATAGAACTAAAGAGATTGTATATTTATTTCATATTTATGTGCTTTGTGACGTAAGTCATTCGTCATTAAAACTTATATTTATTTACAAATACTATATAATGAACGTATCGAGTGGAGGTCCACAGTCTCTGCCTACCCCTGAATGGGTGACAGGCGAGATTTTTATGTATATATTTGTTCTATGTATTACAGATAAATTGTATCTCACTACCGTGCACCTAAAGAAGTTTAAACGAAAGTACCAGGACTTCATAATAAGAAAAGTGGTTACAGACCGATGTTACAGAAAATAAACAAAAACAGCACGTTAGAACTAGATTTCCATAGACTTTTAACTAATGGTTGCAGTGGTTGTATTTCATTATTTTAATTTACTAGCAGAAAATGAGTTTTGTTTAAATACTGTTTTATTTTACTTTCAATGTAGTTTTTTCGCAAATGTATTAAAAAACGTCGTTTGATACACGTGCGGATTTGTCATTTTCACTTGTCTCGCGTCTTGACCCTCGCCTTTGGCTCGGGCCAAGAAGCCTCGAGACTCGTGAATAATGACTAACTTTCCGCACTTATATCAAAAATAACTATAATAAGTCAACCCACGCAATAATTACATCGATAAAAATATGGCGCATGTGGAATGATGAATGAGCAAAATTTTAACGCACGAGCAATGTAGATGCGTAGCCTAAGCCAACCCTTGTAGAAGGCAAGCGACGTATATATAAATAGTACCACTATTTACATGGTCTCCTATTATAGAATTCCCTGTACCAAAACACCGATACCTTTTAACATCTAGACCAGAAATTATCATGCCTTTTTCTCATTCAGTAGTCAGAGACTGGATCGCCACCTATTACCTACCAGACATACATCTTTGCGCCTAGTTTATTATTGTTAGTATAGCGACAAGACAGATATCATCTATTGCACATTGTAATGATGGACAAAGTAGATGGGAAGCGGAGAAGGTTGGAAGAAGGCTTCGTAACATCAGGGTGTGGACCGGCATCAAGACCGTGGAACAACTGTTCAGGGTAGCTCTGGACAAAGAAAGATATAGAAAACGGACTGCCGGCCTTCAATAATAGAGAGGCACTCGAAGAGAAGAAGCAGTAGAGGCTCCTTGGGAAATATTGTCTTACGTATTTTTTAATGTGAAATTATAGGCACTTAGGACTTGTCAACTTATGTCTCAGGGTGATGGGCGCAGTGGCTGTATCTCTCAGATATTTGTGATTTAAAAATCTGAGTACAACTTGTGCATCCAGTCATTTAGTATAATAAAAAAAATCTTCTATGGAGGTCCCAAACTCTATAAATTACCAATAATAATAATTTATGTTAAAATTTTAATTACAAATGGACAACTACATTAAAAACGTAACACCTACAATGCCAAACACTTAACTTTCACTGCGACGAGATTCCTATCTAAACCATTAGTTAATTGATCAGATCTCTGGTTGAACCCAAAAATAACCGGTCAATGTGCTTTCCGAATTATAAGCACTTGTTTATGTAATGTTCTTTGTAGTAATACGTTAGTATTTTCGAATAATTGATGTTGACAGTTGAATCTATAGGTTTAAATCTCTTTTTTTTATTCCGGCAACACCACAATACATTCTACTTTAGCACCGATACCCTGTGTTCGCTTTACGCTTTGTTTATGGTGAAGCTTCCGCAGCTTGCTTTCGGGTGGTAATCGACTCAACCCTTATTGACCATGACTTGCGTGTTTAATTATTATAACTGTTAGTGTAAACTATACAAAATGAGTAAATTAATTTGATAATTACACTATTAAATTAAGAGTAAATTAATTTATATTATATTCTGTCTGTATAAGACTCTCATCTCGGCCATAGCCTAAAAGATCAATTTTGAATGTTTAAATGCGAGATATAATAATAGTTTTAGTTTAGTTTTACTGCCTCAGTGGGAGAACGGTTACCATGCCGACTGTCACGCAGAGGTCCCAGGTTCCCGGGACAGGAAGTGAGTTTGGGTGTAATTTGTGATTGTCTATGTGTGTGTCCATAGCACTGGCGGCACAGGGTTCCCCTATTGAGCATTACCGCGTTCCTGTTTAGAAGGGTAAGGTCAAAGTGGAAGCTGGTGAAAGTATAGGCACATAGGACTTGTCAACTGATGTCTCCGGGTAACGGGCGCAGTGCCCGTAAGATCTTTTTGTGTATTTAAAGCTCTGAGTGGCACTGCAACTGTTATGGATAGGCGTGTCGCTTACCACCAGGCGCACTAAGTAGCACTGTTGACCAGGGTCAGGGACTCAGGTTCAAGAACCGGCGGATAATTGTTATTATTACTACTATTCAAATATTTCACAAATCGTATCAAGATTAAATCGGAATGGTTTTTGCTAAATTAGAAATAAGGTGTTTAAGTTAATGATTCTTGTAACTATATTTGAGAATGGGTTTGCATTAAACCGTGACCATGGGACTTGTAAAAAGGCTGAAACATTGGTGTGTTTTGAAAAAAAAAATACGAGATTTGGATCTGGAAAAAGTTGTTTCATTTCCAATTACTTATCCATTATATTTTATGACCTTCAAATAACATTCTTTAAGTTAATCAAGTAGTAAATTTCTGATTTTTAATAGACGATGTAAATTTATATTGTCATTATTGAGTGAACAGATTAAGGTATAAAAATAATTAATTATTAGATCAAGTACAACTAATTTCCGTTTCATTAAGACCGTTAAATCAATGAATAAGATTACACTAATAACAAATTATATTATTATTCAATTCGTATTTTAATTACTTGTCTAATTGATATAATGATGAAATCGAGATTCGAGAATCGAGAAGACTCTCTGTTTCTCATAAACGCAATGACTGTGTCAAATTGACCTGTAAAAATGTTAGCATGCACACTATTTGGTTCATCTAGAAAGTCCCACGTGATTCAAAAATTTCATCTAAGCACGCCGTCGCCTGCGCCCGCGCTGGTGCGTCGAAATCACGCCGGATTGCAACCGGTTTCTGTCAGCTCTAACGGTGGATAAGCTACTTTTAATTTGCTATACTCACTTCTCCGCGAGGTATAATTGGAGCCTCTTTTGCTAGACTATTTGTAACAACGGCTATACAGTTCAAATATTCGATATTTTGGCGACATTACTTGGCCAGCTCCCAATATATAATAGTAAGTAGTAAGTCTCTTTTTGGTTTCGCCGTAGTTGGGTAATACGTACATTTTCATTCTCAATTTTGTGAAAAACATATCTATTTTAATGCATGATAATATTTTACAGTTGAGTAAAAAAAGATGAAACAAATAGAATGAATATAGGTAAGATGCTTCATTGATCTACAATTAAGTTTTCTATTAAAAAAGGTCCATATATCTATATTATTGATATAAAGTATTTATTGAGATGACTGTACTTCTTACTTTTCGCGTCTTAAACTATGTTACATATGTCAATGTTACTTTTTTAAACAGAAATGTTGTTTCCCTATGTCATTCTTGGAATCGAACCCAGAACCTCGCATGGTACATTCAAAAACTACAACCTCTGAGCTTCAATATTTAAAAACCAAAATAAGCTTTCTACCTTTCCAAATAGCAAACATTTTTGCAAAATAAAAGATTATTAAACAAACTGCGCTCATAAGAAGGGTCAAGAGAAGCAGGTATACGGAATACAATGCAGGTGATTTTGGTTCACATTGAAAATAGCTTTGCGAACTTTAGAAATGCTATTTTAAAAGAAATTGTTACGCAGCACAAAATGTGATATAAAACAAACGGTAATATAGAAATGAAAATTACATTTATAAAATAAATATATGTTTTATAAAACACACACTCGGAAGCAAGAATAATGAGCCACCGCCTCTGGCATTTTCGTTAGATACTGTTTGCAATTGATTTTATTATTATGATCAAGTAATGACCTTTTAAATATTGGTAAAAATGTTAAAGAATTATCGTTTGTTAAGCAATTTATATAAATAAGAATTATTGTTTTTAACCATTGACTTACAAATAAATGGACGACGGGTCTAATACAAAAACCACGAAAAAAATGTCCCAAGTCAACCTATTCGATATTTAAATTGTAATGTCATCGCAGTATCGCGCTGTCAGTCGAACAAATGAAGACTAAAGCGGAGTGTCGCGCTCTGTATACGATTTTAGCGCCTTACAAGTGCGGACACTTTTTAGCGCGGACCCGACGTCCATATAATTGTAAGTCAATGTTTTTAACGGATTTTTTGTGTATTTAAAGTATGCCACATTCTTGACTACTAAACCGACGGAACCTGCGTAAAATATAACTTGTTGAAACCAATGCCTTACCTTACAATTGGAGAAACTTAATAAATTTTATAAAGATTTAATAGAATATTTGACTGCCTCGAGGAGAGATTCCAATTTTAGTTGTCAATTAAAATTTATTTATTGAGTTACGAAAAATTCACGTCTGGCATGCCAAAATACTATAAAAGTAAAAATAACTGAAAATACCTTATTACTACAATTTCATTAAAAAAAATCAATTAAAATAAATTAATTAACACATAAAAATTGTTATTTGAAACGCTATAATAATAAAAAATGATTTTTATTTATCAACGTACTAACTATATAATAAAATTCAGTCTTATGCCTGTTTATGTCAAAGGAAATTATAATAAAAATCCTTAAAATGGTTGTTGTAAATATGGATGTTAGAATTTTTTAGTAATTTTCCTTCTTCAACTTATGTCTTAGATGGACTTATCAACTTATGCCTAAGAGTGAAAGACGCAGTGGCAGTGCCCTTCAAATCTTTGCGATTTAAAGCCCTGAGTGGCACCGCAACTGTTATGGACAGGCGTGTAGTTTACTACCACGCATTCGACTTGTTCGTCCCGTTGTTATAAAAAAAACCTTTGTAAACTTTTAGTAAGCTTTGTTAAATGTACAATTCTATCACAGTCATTATATTAATATATTACCGTTTAAGATCCTTATTGATTTTTTTTACTTATCGAGATAGTTTTTATATCAACTTCATGTTCCCAAATAGTAGTTATCCCGTGTTGGTTTCCCGATAGAATCCATTTAGCAAAGTTTTCTAAATGTCTTCTTGTCTGGGCGTTCTTGGTTAGTGCCTAGGCTAGTTTGTAACCAGGCAAGTGATGCAATTGCCTAAAAATAACATTCAATAGGCTATACTACACTCATTTGAAAAGTGACCTAATACTGTGAGTTGATAATTATTTCGATAATGATAATACACGTTTGACATGAAAGTGAAATTATTCCTCAAAGTTATTACTGATTGTAACGTTTTGGGGGTTAAGTAGCTCGCGTCCGTAGGCTGTGTACCCTCGAGACCCTACACGTGACCCCTGGGTGGTGCCAAATAAGCTACAAACTCCGGTGGTAGACCTTGGTCGTGGCTGGTGACCACCCTCTGGGCGAAGCCTAGCCGCCAAACAGCTATAGCTGTGTTCCGGCTTGACGCCCAGAGTAGCCGCTCTAGAGTGAAGGGTCTGTACAGTTGCACTGCACTGATTTGGTTGATCTCGGGGCTCCCTTGTTGTTGCGCTGGGAACCTAGATGCGGAGGGTAGCGGGATCCGAAGCACGGTGCTCCGCTGGCCGACCGCAGGTAGTAGGGGGCCCAATTAGCTGACTAGCCTCCAGTGAAAGGCTGCCCCGCCAACTCGCGAAAAATCCCGGGGTGCTCCATCGTGCCGGTTGGCGACCGGATGAAAGGACCCGATGGCCACTCCCGGAGGGGTTCGGGCGTCCCCGCGCGCTCCAGTCTAGTTTCCCATCGGCGTACCATATAGGGTATGTGCCGCATGACTTTCAGTGGTAGTGTCTCGTACAACTGCCTTCGCTCTCCCCATTCACTCTAACCCTAATATGAAAAGGTCAAGAAAATTGAGGAAGGCTAAACAGCGGATGCACGTCCTTTCACTTAAAGTGCACCTCTCGAACATCCGAGGTCTGCACTCCAATCTCTCATCTGTCCACCACCATCTTGAGACTGAAAGGCCTCACATGCTCTTCCTCACGGAGACCCAAATTAGATGTCCTTCGGACACGGCGTATCTGCATTACCCAGGTTACATTCTGGAGCACAAATTTAAGCAGCGCGCTGGTACCTGCGTTTACGCTCGTGATGACATCTGCTCTAAACGTCTCCGTTACCTTGAAGACCCCGATCTCTCTGTAATGTGGGTTCTGGTAGACACTGGACTGGAACAAATTGTCTACGCCAGTGTGTATCGGTCGCATTCTGGAGACCCGGAGACGACTAGGCTGTTCAACCATCTCTGCAGCTCGGCGGAAACAGTCCAACAACGGTATCCTAAAGCACAACTTGTCTTTTTGGGGGACTTCAATGCCCATCACCAGGAATGGTTGTTCCCATACCAAAAAACCGACCACGCTGGAAGAGAGGCGCGGGCATGTGCTCTATTGCTAGACCTCACCCAGCTGGTGAGTTGCGCTACCAGGGTACCGGACGTTGACGACCACACTGCCAATTGCCTGGATCTTCTGCTGACAACCGATCCAGACCGCTACCAAGTATCGGTCTCATCCCCACTAGGGACATCCGATCACTGTCTGGTGAAATCTGTATCTGCATACTCCCCGCCCGATCTCAGTACGGGAAGTACTAGGAGGATGTGGCGATACAAGTCAGCAGATTGGGATGCGATGCGGCATTTCTTTGCATCTTATCCCTGGCGGCAGCTGTGCTTCTCTTCTGTCGATCCGACGTGCTGCGCGTCTGCCGTCTCTGAGGTGATTATTCGGGCTATGGAATACTTTATTCCGTATTTCGAAGTCTCCTCCAGCGGCAAAGCTCGCCCTTGGTTTAACGCTGAGTGTGCTTCTGCGGAAACGCTAAAGCAATCTGCGTACCAGGCTTGGGCTGATGCTCGAGATCGCAAAGCACCGGAAACCCTCCGTCTGAAGAAAGCCTTTAATAAAGCCGCTAGATCCTGCAAAAAAGCGATACGGAAAGCTCGCTTCGGCCATATTAGTCGTATTGGGGTCAGGTTAGCTTCATACCCATCAGGGAGTAAAGCATTCTGGTCACTCGCTAAATCGGTCGAAGCGAATTTCTGCAGGTCATCCCTTCCGCCTTTAATGAGAGATGACGGATCGTTGGCTCATACCGCTGAAGAGAAAGCAAATCTTTTTGTTTCTCTTTTTGCTTCCAACTCCCGTCTTGACGCTACTTTGCAAACACCACCTACACTACCTCGATGTGACTCGGAAATGCCCGAAATCACTATCCGTCAAAAAGAGGTGTTGAAAGCTTTACGCAAATTAGACGTCAACAAAGCCAGTGGCCCTGACGGAGTCCCAGCGATTGTCCTGCGGAACTGTGCACCCGAGTTGTCTCCGGTGTTGACTCGCCTGTATCGCCTCTCTATGAGTTCTGGACAAGTCCCGAAATCCTGGAAGCTTGCAAATGTACAGCCTGTACCTAAGAAAGGTAGCCATGCCGACCCATCTAATTATCGACCTATCGCAATCACCTCCATACTCTGTAAGACTATGGAGCGTGTATTGAACAGCCGTCTCCTTGGATACCTCGAAGATAACGATCTCCTCAGTGATCGACAATATGGTTTTCGCCGTGGACGATCTACTGGGGATCTTCTTGCGTACGCCACACATTTATGGAGCGAGGCTGTCGAGAAACGCGGTGAATCGCTTGCCGTGTCTCTCGACATATCAAAGGCCTTTGATAGGGTTTGGCATGATAGCCTGTTAAACAAGCTTCCAGCTTACGGAATTCCTGTTGGCTTTTGCACATGGATAGGCGATTTTCTGAAGGATAGGTCAATCCGTGTAGTTGTAGATGGTTACTCGTCTGCTCCTCATGGTATAAATGCCGGTGTACCTCAGGGATCTGTCCTCTCCGCCACTCTATTCTTGCTGCATATCAACGACCTGCTGCTGATGCCCGGTATCTTTGGGTACGCAGACGACAGCACAGTGGCGGTGAGTTATGTGCCAGACGCCCGAGACAACAGCGAAGAGATCCGGTGTAAGCGAGAGGCGATGGTCACCCGGTTGAACCTGAGTCTGAAAGCTGCTTCCGACTGGGGAGATGCTAACAGGGTCAGGTTTAATGCGGCTAAAACACAGGCGTGTCTTTTCTCATCAAAACGGAGTCCCCTACACCTTACTCCGACTTTCCGAGGTGTATCCGTGCCGATAAGGGACCACCTTGAGCTACTTGGTCTGGACTTATCATCCAACCTCAACTTTGGGCGATACATCGAGTGCTTGGCAAAAACTGCTGCCAGAAAACTAGGCATACTTTTCAAGGTCAGGCGGTACTTCACACCTGAACAGCTTTTACATCTGTATAAAGCACAAGTTCGATCCTGTATGGAGTACTGCTGCCACCTTTGGGACGGCTCTGCCCAATACCAGTTAGCTGCCTTGGACTCGGTGGAGCGTAAAGCAAAGAGACTTATTAACAATAATCCTCTTGTGGAGTCGAAGCTCCAAAATCTCGCTCATCGCAGAAAAGTAGCCTGCTTGTCGGTTTTCTATCGGATACATTTCGGGGAGTGTGCGCAGGAACTTTTCAATTTGGTTCCGCCCTCACCGTTCCTCCTTCAGTCGACTAGAAGGTCCGGAGCACTCCATTCTTATGTCGTTGATATTCCACCTATTCGCACTAAGCGCTTTGCCTCCTCCTTTCTGATGCGTACGGCAAAGGAATGGAATGCTCTACCGGCATCTGTATTTCCCGAAAAGTACAATTTGGGGCTATTCAAGGCTAGAGTGAATAGGCATTTTTTAGGCAAACGCGTCCCATCGTCGGTCACATCGTCGCTTAACATCAGGTGAGATTGTGGCCAAGCGTGTGTCTATTATATATTAAAAAAAAAAAAAAAAAACGTTTTTAATATAATCACGAAAAAGGTTCCTAAAGGCTCCAGTGGGCGCTGAAGAGTCGTATGAGCGGCCTCGGAAGCAATTGGGAGTTGATACTGTCCAGGGGTGCTACGGCATTTGAAAAAAAATTATACATAAAAAAATAATCTTGTATTATCCATATAAACTATACCACAAATTTTTTTCCTCTTCATTTTTTTTTATTAACTTAATACAAAAAATGCTTGTTTTCAATTATTTATTGTGGTGGTGGGCGTAAATTTTTTTTAACTTGCTTATGTGGGCGGTGTGCCAAAAAATTTCTGAACCTAAGTTCTACGATATGTATTTCTATTAAAAACCTACATTTCTCCAAAAACTACTTCCTCTAAAGAACAACATCTAACATTTTTTTAATACATCAGCAAACATTATTTTAACTACCGGATGTGCATATCACATCTCCCCTGCTTGAATGGCACTTTACATGTTAATTAGTAAATAAAAGGTACACAGAACCTTCTTGTCTTAACGTTGACTTAATAAATATCTTACTTTATTTGCGCATACGCATATAGAATGTCATTACGACGGCAACGAAGTAAATGTACTTTAAAATTCAAGATTTATATCTAAAGATACCTTCATACTAATATGTTGTGTGTCGTTTGAATGTTAAACATCTAGTAATATATAGGTATATATATATGTATAAATTTAAATACATAAACACTGGATTCCAGGTATATCTAATATTTCTAAGTGGATATAACAATAATACAGCTTCTACGCACTTAGATAACAAAAATCTATGGTAGAGACCCGTTTAGGTCGTTCAAGTGGTTTCGATATTTGAAGTAAATGTTGTCAATAATAAATTTGTAGAAAATGTATGTTTGCAAAGAGCAATACCTAGTTTCTCGTTTTTCTCAGAAAAATCTGGTTTACGAATAGGTATTTTTATAATATCAAGTGACGGGACAAACAAGTCGTGCGCCTGATGGTAAGCTACACGCCTGTCCATAACAGTTGCAGTGACACTCAGAGCTTTGAATTACATAGATCTGAGGGGCACTGCCACTGCGCCTGTCACCCTGAGACATAAGTTGACAAGTCCCATGTACGTGTAATTTCACCAGCACCCTTACCCTTCAAAACCGGAACACAATAATGCTGATATTACTGCTTGGTGGCAGAAATAGGTAAGGTGGCAGTACTTCCCTGGACGAACTGTTTCACAAGGACATCTACTGCTACTAGTGTATAATCAATAAGACGATTTCAAATGTAATATGCTTACCTATGAAATAAAGAAATATTCCGATTTGTACATAATAATATATATTTTATTCTATGTTTGCAGGAGACCAGTACCTAAACTAAGTGAATAGAAATCTCTTACATACTATTTTATATCATCATGAAGTTTTTCTTCTGCAGAAATCTGCAGCAATTAGAAATTTTCACACCTAAGCAATATAAAATATATATACCTAAAAATATATATTAAAAAACTTTTTAAAATAATTGTAATAGACACAACACCGCATATTTACATCCAAAACTAATTTCTGTGAGAAATTTGAACGTAATGGAAGGATTTTAAATTAATGTAATACCATTTACAAGATTTTTAATGTTTGTTATGCTTATATAACATCTATTAGGCTGGATAGATAACTCGTATTTGTATACTTGGCATCCGGATTATATTATAAAAAGCAATAAATAGTATCCATTATAGATAAAAATACATTTAAGAAAAACTTCCTTTGGTGATATTTCATAGTTATGTTTCCTTACTTGCGTTAATGTTACTAAACGTATTTTTTTCCTACTTAAGTAAATTATAATACGTAGCATATCTATTTATTGAACAATCTTTTAACGGCATTGTATATTTCAATATAATATACATATACATTAACGTACATTTACAATAATATTATATACATGCTAGTGTTATAGGACAAGATTGTAAATATATTGATTTTGACGTCACCGTTTTTATGATTTTATTTATAATCATAATAACGCATACACTCATAGCCCCGTACTAGGGAAACCCTGTATCGTGAGTAGAGTAATAAATGTAGGCTACACAAATATTTATGACGGCCCGGGAATCGTAACCCAGGACCTCTGCGTGACAGTCAAGAAAATCAATTTTTATTAAATTATAGTTTGCAATGTATATATGGGAGTGAGTGTTAAACATTGGAATATATTTAATATAGTAAAAAAGAGGTGCTTCGGAAGAACTTTAGTATACATATATATATATGATTCGTGAATTATGTGGTTATAAAGGGGTCGTAGGAATGTAGATTAACGAAAAAAATATATAGAGTTAACGTGGAAGGCATCATTGGAGGAAAACAACCACGAAGAACATTATTCGATCAAAATGAGAGTGTTCTAAATAGAATAAAAAGACTTGTATGAAAAGAATGAAGATAGTATTCGATCGATACTCTCTGCAACCCCAATTGCAATCCAAGAGCGTGAGTACATAAATAAATGAAAATTTGCAAATAGTTCTTACGCGTATGCTATAGCCTCCATATTAATAATGTTGCAATAAATAAGTTGTGTTTCGTTTTCACGAACATAAATATAAATTCGTTCAATAAATCAAGAATAAACACAATTAATAACTCATGTATTTGTGAGAACATAGGTTGTATATAAATTAACAACTCGCAAAATAAGTATAGTTTCACTGTGTCCGGCAAAGCATTAGGCATATGAACATAATGTAAGTGTATACATTTAGTAACATGCGCCTCGACAGATAATCTCGGTGTAACATATTGATTTTATTGAATATCATGATGTCTTACTATCATGATATTGAGATAATTATTATTTCAAGCGACGAGACGAACAAGTCGTGCATCTGATGGTAAGCTACACGCCTGTCCATAACAGTTACAGTGACACTCAGAGCTTTGAATTACATAGATCTGAGGGGCACTGCCACTGCGCCTGTCACCCTGAGACATAAGTTGACAAGTCCCATGTGCCTGTAATTTCACCAAATTCATAGTAAGACGTTTGTTATTGATAAGTGTCAATTACTAGGTGTTTATTATTGTGAGAGTCGATTACTGATTGTATTTTTTTTAGTTTAGTTTGTTTTTTTAGTAATAATTGTAATAGCTTTTTTGTCGTACTAATACACATATACATAACATACACATACATAATTTTTCTTGAAGATTAGATCTGTCAAGTAAACTAATCATTATTGATATATGTTGAAACACAAAAAGTTATTTCAAATTTAAAGACCCTTAAAATGTCGGTGATTGGTGTAACATGTGTTAATAATATTACAAAGTAAGGGTTTAATAAGACAATCAGTAATTTAAATGTAGTTATAGTTATTTCGGGCGATTTTAATAATAATAATTGTGATAACATTGAAATAAATATACAAATGTAAAAAATTAGACAATGAATTTACGTCTTTGTCATTTTCAAAATGCGAACACTGTTTTTATTTATGGATAAATAGTTTAATTGCTGCACTTTTAATAGCAATAGCCATTGACTTACAATTATATGAACGTCGGGTCCGCGCTAAAAAGTGTCCGAACTTATAGGGCGTTAAAATCGTATACAGAGCGTCATTCACGCTTTAGTCTTCGTTTGTTCGACTGACAGCGAAGCAAGCAAAATTAGACAGTACTGCGATGACATTACAATTTAAATTCAACGTTTTAGCTTTTTCATATTCCTTTACATGTCACTACGTTTAAATAGGTTGACTTGGGACATTTTTTTCGTGGTTTTTGTATTAGACCCGTCGTCCATTTATTTGTAAGTCAATGGCAATAGCACAAGCTTTCTCTCGGATATTAATGCTTTCGGTAAGTTATTATAAAACTCAAAAAAATATCGAAAATAGTTAAAATTTTAAGTTCAATTCTAATGCCACATTACTTTTGCTGTTTAACACTTCGATTATTCACACATTTTAACTGAGATTATACAAGACGACGGAATTGTGATATTCTGTAAAAAGTTTGTGTTTTCCATTTCTAAAAATCTAAAAAGAACACAAACGATTCATAATAATTATAGAAAACTCATAGCCGTCGACCTTTGCATTCGTTGGCGGTGCTTGTTATATTTAATATCACTTCTTACTTCTTGAATTTTTTACTTATTTAATTTTAGTTCTTGACGATTCGTGACGGTCTGTTTTACACCGCGATCTTATTATAAATATTAATTAGATTTCAAATAGTTATGACGATGGAAGTTAATGTAAGCATTTTACAGAGCTAAGCCATTTCCTTAACCATTTAATCGATTAATTAATATTTTTTTGTTGTTTTATTTTTATAATTACCTAAGTGCGGGTAATGTAATAAATGTTATTATATAGAGACGATAGAGAATTGAAAAGTGCATTTTTAAGCACGTAGCCGGATTAATTAGATTAAAATTTAGACATTCTTCCTATTTAATTATTAATAATAATTATTTTTTAAGTGTTTTCTAGTGTTGAAGAATGTGTCTGTATTTCAACATTATAGAAATGTTAGACCAAAATTGCTTTTCTAAACAAATTAGCGACAAAAATGCAACTCGCGCGCCGTTGCCGTGGCCGGTCGGCTCAGATCAAAAATTCCAAATTGCGTCTCTCGCGGCGAGTAGCGCCCGCGCATCGAGAATGAAATATTGCGCTGACCATGACGCAGCCGCGGATTCCAAATTTAAATTATGCTCACTTTTTTCACAAACGGAATCTGGAGAAAATCTGCGACTATTACTTTTAATTCCCCTTTTTTCTGTATAATTATTTTGTGACAGGATGTAAGGTTTCTTTTGTACTGCTTTAGGTAGGCACCTAAAGCAGTACGTCTCGATACCTCCATAGAACACAACTTTATTTTTCGGTCATTTACTGTTATTTTTTGTAAACAGCTATTCATTTAGTAATATCATGCTCCCTGAATTTTGTGGAAAAAAAAAGATACAAAAACAAAATAAAAACAGAACTGGTCCAAAAATTAACTTAAGGCGTAGTGTTCATTGGAGGTATTGATATTATCTAGTCAACAAACGATTCTTCAATATTTCTTCAGCAACATATATATTCCAATTATCAAGTAATTAATATACTTTTACCCTACACAATGCGTCTATCAAGAAAGGGACTTCGATTGCAATATTATATGATTAATATGTTCGGTTTACTCAAATAACCGTGGTTACTTGTCCCTGGATCTAAACCGCATGAAGTAAGGCGTGACTTCTTTAAGACGTTGATGTCTTTTGTACGAAAAAATCTGAACCTCACTTACGTGTCGAGTTTCTAGGTTTTCGCGAGTTGCCATTGGGAATAAAAGTGGTTTTTAGGATTTGAAATCACATATATTTGTATCTATCAACGTTTTGTACTAACAAGCTCTTTAGCAGCAGTAGAGTTCTTTGTAAAAGAGCTCGTCCAAGGAAATACTGCCACCTTACTTATTTCTGCGGCCAAGCAGTCATGTGTATTACTGCGTTCCAATTTCGAAGTGTAATGGTGCTGGGGAAATTACAGGCACATGGAACTTGTCAACTTATGTCTCATGGTGACGAGCGCAATAGCAGTGCACCTCAGATCTTTGCGATTTAAAGCTCTGAGTGGTGCTGCAACTGTTATGGACAGGTGACTAGCTTACCATAAGACGCACGTCTTGTTCCGTTACTATTAAAAAAAATAGAAGCCTCAAGGTAACGGCTGACAGAGATGATATTAATGCAATTAATGCTGAATGAGGTGCCATTCTAATTTTGTATGATACTAAGTGGTGGGGTGAACAAGTCGTGCGCCAAGTAGTAACGAATCTCCTGTTTGTAGCAGTTCCAGTGCTACTCAGAGCTTTGCAGCCTTTATTACGAACTTCCATCAATAATTCCAGTGCACGGATAAACCTGCTCAGGTTTTTATTGTGCCACCAGATTTAGACGAATACCTATTCTTTTTGTATTTTTTTTTAATTAAAATAACAATAAAACAGCTTTAAATCGAGAAGATGTAAGCAGCACTACCACTGCGTCCGTTACCCAGAGACCTAAGCTGATAAGGGCATGTGCCAGTAATTTCACCAGCACCTTAACTCCAACCTCAATTCCAAACTGGAAAGCAGTAATGCTCACATTACTGCTTGGCGGCATAAACAGGTAAGGTGGCAGTACTTCCCTGGACGAACTCTTCCACAAGAAGCTCCTTGTGAAAGAATTCGTCCAGAGTAGAGCTCTACTACTACTCACCTCAAATTAAATTGAGTCAGAGCGTAACATTGTTCATGTTAATAGTTAATAAATAATGTAGTAATATTGATTTATATAAATAAATGTAGTAGTATAACAATGAAACATGTAATTTCTTATTGAGATTTGTAATCTTTTGTTAGCTTATTAAATATAAGAATGTAATATTAAGATGTAATTAAGGAGAACGTGCAGCACCCGGACAAACCAATGTAGGTTTAAGGGTGTGATGTATATATATTTTTGTAATATTCTTAGTGTTTAAAATAAATAAATAAAAAAAAAAATGTATGCAGTTTGTTCGATAAAAATATTTAATTTCTTGTAACACGAATTTCACAACATTTTGCCGTTTTAGCCATCTAGTAAACTTGAAAGTAACTTATCGTAGAGAGCATGAATGTCTATACGTAACAAAAACTACACTAAGAATATAAGGACCTAACAAACCAAACAACTCCATCCGCACATTTATTTACTCACAAACAAAATTGGCTCTTGGAATCTGCGCAGACGCAACTAAGGAAACAAGTATGTCTATTTAGAATGTGCACAAGGATTATTTATTGTTATTTAGCTCGGGACTAACCGTTACTTGTGCATTGAATGCATTAAACAATGACCAATTCTGATGTAACTGGATTTGCACAGAAATGGTTCTTCCACCTGTTTTTAGTTTATTACATTATAAGGTTTAGTTTTAAGTTTTTGCTATTATTTAGTATCTAAATGTCTTTTCTCACTCAACAATAATCATTTGTTATATATTTCTTTCTTTCTTATTACCTTTTAATACAATAAAAAAGAGAAAACAAAGATGGAAGGAGCATATAGAAATTTCGTTCATCTTCTTTGTTCTTTTAATTCGTTCCATTTTAATTCACGTCTTGCTAAGAAACCTATAACTATTTAGATTTTATTTAGTGTCAATCGTAGTCACTAATCGATTTTTAAAAATTTACATACTCTACTTTCTAAGCATAGATAAATGTTTTTTTTTTATATTTTAGATTTTTTTCTAATATAACAAATGAATATCTACATCGATACGTAATTACTATCAAGAATAAAGTTCAATTTGAATTGCAGTTTACTTTCCAATATCTTTTCCCATTGTTCTGTCAATAAATATTCAATCCCTTGGCTATTAAAAACGAAAAATTGTCAAATGCATAATATAAACAACTTTTGTAGTTAATGAGTAGGCCAAAGTCTTTTTTGCCATTAGCCAAGTTTAAATGAAAAAAAAAATTAATGTTATGTTGTTTGGTTTTTTAAAAATAATATTTTGGCGCGCATTTTAAGAATGGGCGGAAAAGTTTTAAGTGTATAATTCGAGATAAATTTGTGAACAGTACAAACATTTCATCGTGATAATGCCAAACCACACACATCTTTACAAAGCCGTAAAAAATAATTGCAATTAGATTGGAACGTGTTACTTCGACCACCGTATTTACTCGACATAGGCCTTTCAGATTTTCACTTGTTTCTGTCTATCTTTGAATAGACACCGACTTTGATAACGAAGAAACACTTAATGCTGTATTTTATAAGTAGAGAGAGGAATTTTTATGAAAGAAGAATTAAAAAATTACCCGAAAGATGGCAATTGATTAACATGGCCATTTTAATATAATTGATTAGAGTTTGATATTTCTTCTTTAAGCGTTTTTCGCTTACTTTTTGCCAGCGCTAAAGGCGCTCTAAACAGTAACTTGACTCAAGTAATTCTTTTGCCTTTATTTTAATGCGTATGCATTACATTTCTTTTTTTATTTATTTATATACTCACACCCTTAGCCTTTAGATTCCCAGTGGGGTGTGCAGAGACTATTGACAGCCAATTAACGCGATCCTGACAAACCTCTCTTGCGTCACATTCATCATTTTTTTTCATACAGGCCTCCTATTCTTCTCACTACGTACCAGGCTGTTTAAGAATACTCAATTTGATCTGAAAATGTTCGTGGCCGTTTTCCTATGATGTCTTCCACGCCCGCTCTATATTTCTTTCATCAATCTACATTCATTCATAGGCTTCATAAGCCCAAACTACCTCACATACCATGTTCTATTTTTGTCACTACATCTTTACTTCTATTTCTAAGTTCAAAATTAATAAATTTACTCATAGAATCTGCAGTGACTGAATTAAAAAAAGAAAAGAAAATTTACTTTATTTGTTTAACACAAAAATAATATTATAACGTTTATTAATTTACTTTTTTATTCACACAGGTTGACACTCAACATTCAATGTGATACTTATCGACATAGCTTTATATATCGACTCTTGCGCATCATACGCGTAACTAAACTTAGTAGAGTTCAATAAATATATAAATAAGTTGTAGGGGTTGCGAGTTAGTATTTATAATTTAGTTTTTCTAGCTTTGGTCGAGACGCGGGTCCTCTCTAAATTATTAGGACATAGTCCGCCAAACTAGCCTAATTAGGATTGGGAAGTATACACGTTTTCTAAGGGTTATGGAGTTTGTGTAAAGTGCAGATCTCGTCATGTTTTCTTCCACCGTTGGCAAGAGTTATTGCTTCTAAACATTTAATACGCACGTAACACAGAAATTACGGTCATAGGTACAAGCCGTCACAGTGAAGCGAACCATTGACCTCTGAATTGAAAAGCATCCGTTCTCCTACTAGTACCACCGGTCTTGTTCAAATTAACTATAACATTATATAATAATAAATTTCATTTGTTTTAAGTTTTTACCTACGGTACCACTTTTTTCTTCCGTCCTGAAACATAGGAAGCAATATTGATTTTCTTTAAGTACTTATCTTTTAATTAATTAAAATAATTTTAGATACTAGCTACTTGTTTAGTTATACAATTTTTTGTTTTAGGAAAACTAACGAACAATTGTTTATCTTTTAAAAGCTGCGTATAAGTTGCTGAGTGGGCTTGTTACTTGAAAAGGAATAATTTTAGTTTTAGTTTTTTTTTAAATTTCATCTTTCAGTGCGGTAGAAAATAATCTAAACTTTCAACGCTGCAACCGCTAGTGTAGCTTTTTCACCCATTAAGGGTTGAAAAAGCTAGTCACTAGTGTCCTTTTTGTGCAAATCTTCTGAATCGTTTGTTTTATGTCTAACTCGGAAATTTACATAATAATATCTTATATTATACCTAATGCAGACTTTATTTTTTGTTAAGCTGAAACACCTTAACCTACACCTGTAGTTAAATGTGTTACAAAGATAATACCCTTGTTATTAGATATCCTTATCTTTACTAATATAGTTTTCGTAAGTTATTTGTTTCACTGTAGTTTAAAACTGAATGATATTAAAAGTATCTCTACAAATTTCTAATTTTCTGACCTCTATATTTTCTTATTTTATAAATGGCATTAGTTAACGTGGCTATGAACTTCGAAGAAGTTAATATTTATTATCTTGTTTTACAAATAAATGTGTTCTTCCTTTAAACTCGATTTTAGTGTGGCCAAGTTACAACTTGCTCACGTGTAAGTTAGCAATCTATAAACACCGTTAAGAAACCTAGGTTAATCCCAACTTTTAATATTATGGCCATTAAATAAACTGAATTACAACTCCAGTTCATCTTAGAACTAGTTTTCACTAACGCTTTCGAAGCACGAGTAACTTCAAGCACATATCTCTTGAGTTCGTTCAGATTTAAGTTGCGCCTATGTTTGAGTTATAGAACGCGTGTACTAATATACCGTTTGTAAGCTTTGTAAAGTGTGCTCTCATAAGTGTAATACAAGTTGAACTTTTATTTGGTTTAATTGATTAAACCTAACTTAATCGTAACTTAAAACCAACCTCCAAAATCTTTAGCACAACACACTTTGTGACACCATAATCAAAATTCTGTTTTGTTTTTAAAAGGAAATTTGAATTAAAAATAGAAATAATATTAACACTGAATTCACAGCACTGCAATCCAATCAAGTTGGCACTTTAGGAAATTGGAATTTGGCACTAAGAAAACTGTTTTGTTTTATCTTTAACACGGCGGCGCATGCGTTAACGCCGAAGGCTCCGGTGGCACTAGCTGAGCGACGGGCGCGCGGGGGATGGTGCGGTCGCGGCGGGGGGGTGGAACAGGTTGCGCGCGCGCATACCGCCCGAACGCCAATTTCGAGGCTCGGGATGAAGGGACGCGTTCTTACGTTTCGACGCGATCAACGGATAAGGTGATAAAAGATAATACGATATCGTTGAAGACCTAATGCTTGGTAATATATTCTGTATACATACCCTTACAATTATAGCGTTTTGTGTAGTAGCGTGTTTCCTTACGGAGTACAAAGTAGAGTGGGTACAATATTGTGCCAAAGTATAGAAGAATCATTGTTAAAATCATCAATCAAATTTGAGATGAAAATATTGCTCAATTAGCGATCTGCAGTGGCCCGTATGGAACCCGTCGCTGCGAGACAAGATGTGTACATTTCAAGATGATATAATTCAGTGATGCCTATGTGACTGCAGCGCCCCAACACAGTCAATACAGCACTTGTCCGTGTGCCCCATGTGCCCGACCTGTGCAAAGGAAGATCCTTATCTTTAGTCAAGGTGACAATACACTATTCAAAGTCAATATAAAACTAAAACAAAAGAAACATCTTTATGAAGAAAAAGAACCGAAAGTTTCAGTTTGTTGAAGTTTTGTGAAACGACAACAATAATTAGCTCAGTCAGTATGTTGAGCTGAAATTTTATACAAAGTAGACTTTCTTGAACTAAGAGATAACACACAAAAACATTATTATTACTATTCCTATTTCATCCATCCATATTTTTGATAACAACGTTATGTAGATTTTTATGTATGCATTTAAAATGTTACCATTGGCACACTACGTCTCCCACTTTGTTTATTAGTCCTCTGTATCAAAGATTTTGGTAGCAGTAGAGCTCCTTAAGAAAGGAAAAGGAAAATACTTCCACCTTACTTCCACTATTTCTACCGCCTAGCGGTAATGTGTACTGCGTCCCGGCTTTGAAGGATGCTAATGAAGTTACAGGCACATGGGACTTGTCAACTTACGAGTATGTCTCAGAGTGACGGGCGCAGTGGCAGTGCCCCTCAGATCTTTGCAATGTAAAGTTCTGAGGGCACTGCAACTGTTATGGACAGGCGTGTCGCTTACCACCAGGTATACGAGTTCTTCGTCATAAAAAAAAACTTCATTGTAACAACCACTGAATATTCAAATAAACAATATGCAGCAGGTGGCCTTATTGCTAAATTGCATTTTCTTCCAGACGTTTGCGTTACGAGGTTGAGGTAAATTTACACATAATTGTACTGTATATTATATACAGTCTATTGAGAGAAGGATTGCTTCTCAATAGGAAGGTTTGCGGTTCGATTTCCTGTGGCGCAATACACCTATAATTTTAATGTGCAAGTATATTTGTGACTTATTGTTAGTAATATCTCTTGATGATTATTTTTATAATACCCAATGACGGGACGAACAAGTTGCAGTGCCACTCAGAGCTTCAAATCGCAAAGATTTGATGGCACTGCCACGGTGTCCGTCAGTCTGAGACATAAGTTGACAACGCCCGTGTGCTTGTAATTTTACCAGTACCCTTATCCTTCATGACCGTAACGCAGCGAGCATTACCGCTTGGCGGCAGAAATAGGTAAAACTTCGTGGGCAAACTCAATTTCAATTGGATATTACATTTTATTTACCTCGCGTTAGTGTCTTGTATATTGCATAACATTACACTTCATCATTACCTTGATCAAGTCGTTGTTTTCTTATCAAACATTAAGTTATTGGGACACGTGGCATTTAAGCAAATAATAATCAAACTAACCTTACACTTTTGTAAAGCTAAAACACAATAATAAATTTAGTGACTTGCTAGATATTACTTTACCCGGAATTAGTGACCAAAAATTTTGGTGCTCCAAATAATTGCATTGTGTCTCATATTTTAGTAAAATACAAAAGTGCTACAAGCTGTTATAATTTTATTATAATTAGTTTAATGTAATAAATTTATTATAATTTAACTGTCTCAGTGGCCATACGGTTACCGTGCTGGTGCCTCACGTAGATGTCCCGAGTTCGATTTCCTTACCGGGAGAATTATTTTTTCTTTTAATACATTCGGGTCAAAAATCATTACTTATTTATTGAAAAAAAAAATGCTTCCAACTTGCTTTAACTGCCTCCGTGGCCGAACGGTTACCATGCCGGACTGCCACGCAGAGGTCCCAGGTTCGATTCCCGGGCCAGGAGAAATATTTGTATGACCTACATTTATTTCTCTCGTGAGTTTGGGTGTTGTTTGTGATTGTCTATGTATGTGTTTCCCTATGAAATGTGTCAGGGCCATGTTTGGTGTGGGCCAGCGAGAAAGCTGTGTACCCTATTTTAGAAAACTAAAGATTTTAACCCTACCATCTATGAATATTTACGAGGCCTGTGTTTATACAAAACAAAATCCAGGCAACTTTAATCTAGTGAAAACCAGACATCCCAGGAAAACAAGGTACAAAATAAATACGGCCAAAACAACGCCCCACCTTGGAATTTCACAATAGAACGATGTTTATATTGGCACCTAAATTATTTAATAAAATACCAGATGCAGTTAAAGAACTAAATTGTAGGCAATTTAAAATAAAATTACATAATTTGTTAGTTACACAATGCTACTACAATATAAATGATTTTTTAATAGATAACATAAAATGTAAAATTTAACCACTGTGCGTGATTGAAATAAGAATTGTGTAAAATATTCGCATGCCAAGTTTTGGTGAAATGTACGGTCTAATAATAATATGCTATAACACCATTGTAAACTACATTTTTCAGCGAATAAATATCTTGTATTCTTGTATTTCCTAGTGCTGGGCTGTGTGTATGTTTAAGAAACATAATAATAATTAGCACATATCGTTCGTGAAGCATCTCATACTAATACCCACATAATTTAGCAGCAGTAGAGCTCCTTGTAACAGAGCTCGTCCAAGGAAATACTGCCACCTTACCTATTTCTGCCGCCAAGCAGTAATGTCAGCATTACTGCAATCAAGTTTGGAAGTAAGGGTGTTAGTGAAATTACAGGCACATGGGACTTGTCAACTTATGTCTCAGGGTGACGGGCGCAGTGGTAGTGCCCCTCAGATCTTTGCGATTTAAAGCTCTGAGTAGCACTGTAACTATTATGGACAGGCCAGTGGCTTACCATCAGGTACACGCCGTGTTCGTCCCGTCACTTGATATTATACTCGTATAAAAAAAAACATCAAGTGGCTAGGATTCAAGGTATTTTTTTTTAATAATAAAACATCTAAATAAATAAATAACGCACACACTCAACATAGCCCCGCACTAGGGAAACCCTGTGTCGCGGGTGCCATGGACACACACATAGACAACCACAAATTACACCCAAACTCACGAGAGAAATAAATGTACGCCATACAAACATTTCTCCCGGCCCGGGAATCGAACCTGGGACCTCTGCGTGGCAGTCCGGCATGGTAACCGTTCGGCCACGGAGGCAGTTGATCTACATGAATAATAATAATAATAACGCACACACCCATAGTTCCGCACTAGGGAGACCCTATATACATAGCTTGTGGTGGTGGTGGTGGTACACAGGCAACCACAAATCACACCTAAACTGACGAGAGAAATAAATATTTCTCCCTCTCTGCGTAGCTGGCAACTGTTCGGCCACAGGAAAAGTTAATGAATGTATTAAATTATTTATTTAGTTGAATATTTATTTAAATTATGAAATTAATAAAAAATATTGGTGTTAAAAATATTTTTCGTACGTGTCTTTTGTTAACCGAATATTTGTCGTAATTAATAATTGTACAAAGTTTTCATGGAGAACTACGATTTTATTCGCTGTTATAAGTTTTTTTTTTTATTTCAGCTGTTTTCTGTGGTAGAACATACTTACAATCACTAGATGTATTAATTTGATTTAACCTTATGTTACACCTTTTACAAATAAACATCATCATCAACTCATTTATACGTTCCGCTGCTTGGCACGGGTCGTCTTTCAGGCGTAGTCCGCCACGCTGTACCAATGCAGGTTGAGGACATCACACGTTTTCTGAGGATTGTAAACCTATCGCCAGGGCTGTTAGCTGTAAAGTTGCCTAACTGGGTGACGAAATACTTTGATAGATTTCTCATAGATGGCGTTACGACTAAAGTCTAAAATCCGACAAAACAAACACATGGAAAAATTCGTGAGGTCCGCTGGTTCGTTGCGTGGCCTAGTTGGCACAGCGTCTGGCAAAGACGTCGGTTCGAATCCAGCCGGATCGTAGGAGTTTTTTCTAAGTGTTCTTTGTATTAATAATTATTGTAAACATTCTTTGAAGTCGATATTTTCTTTTACCTAAAAGTTCATGGTAAATTTCAAACAAAATTCAGAGGTGCAATCGCGGATTCGAATCCACGGCCTCTGCGTGAGAACTGGTAGGTCGAACCATTAGGCTACCACGGCACCTATAGCCATACATAAACTTAGTTTAGTCTAAGGCAAATTGTATTTAAGAAATTGGTAAACAAATTTTAGGGATCCAAATAAC
>NW_020653718.1:3535080-3551742 GCF_003589595.1 Hyposmocoma kahamanoa
ATAGTATGTAACTTTGAATGCGGTGAACGAAACAACAACACAAACAATTATTAGCATTATTTACTTTAAAAAAATACATAAATTTTATTGAAACATTATATAATATAACAAAACATCTGAAGTACTATTTTCGCAGGAATTCCAAAATAAACTTGTTGAGCAACAGAATTGCACGATTTGGCCTTTTAGATCCCCTAAACAACAATGAACCGAAAAATAATCTAAACAATCACAAACTCTTAAAATTTTGAATCGATTTCTCGTAAAAATCGTATAATGTATTTACCGATATGATTAGTCCACATCCCTATTCGCGTCACGATGACAAGTGTCAAATTTGGCCTCTTATTTGGTGACGACTATACATATGTAATATATAAAAAATACCGTAATACTAATGGATATATCTGATAATCTCATTCTGTGTCTTACTTACTAGAGCTCTACTCTAGTCGTGTGAAGATAACAGTACCACACATTTTCTCAACAGCTCATGAAATTCTGCGTGTCAGGAAATGAGTGTAAGCTTACTTATGCTCGTACAGTGGTGAGATTAGTATTAATTGGATGTCACTCTCTGGAGACATTGACGTGACTCTTGTGGACCTAATACTTTACTAAGGACTGACGGGCCTTATATAGAAATGCCGGGGCAGTGCTGCTCAAATTTTCGGTAAAAATACTAACACCAAGTATTTCGATGGTTGTTGCTTATTCGATTCTTTGACGAACTTCTTCTACTTAGGAAATGAAGTTACTTTTCCGGATTTAAATCGCGTATATTTGTTTTTCCAAACAACCGACGTTTCGGGCCCTTTACAGGTCCCATGGTCACGGTTGACTGAGGTGGTACAGTCTTCAACCAGTTATGTCTAATATTGATGCAAATCACCCTATTTTTTCACTATAGTTACAATAGTTTTTAATTAAATACCTTATTTTTAATTTTATAAAGAAAACGTTCCAATTTACTCTACATTAAGTTTTACAAATTATTTTATTGAATGAATTTTTATTAAGTTCAATTTATTATTAATAGAAATCAGAATAAATTAAAACATATTAATTGGTACTACAATATTATGTCTGTTTGGGGTTTTCTTGATCTTCTTCTACTTTTTGGGTTGCCATTTTCTAACGGAGGTCGGCTATCATTCTGACAATTTCGCTTCGTGAAGTACCGGTACTTAGTTGAAACACTCTGGTCTTTCTACGACCACGTCTTCTCCGGCGCTGGATTTTTTTCCTGCAGAATTAGTTACAGTAGAGAGTATTTATTACTCCGTATGATGTGCCCGAAGTACTGTTTTCAGGAACTCCAAGCATTTGTGCATCCTCCGCAATACGTTTTTATGAACATCGAGGTTTACAACTATAGTGGAACATGACGATGACAAAAATTCATGGTACTGATCCGTTTAACTCTTGTACAGATAGTTTACATCTATGGTATTTGAAATAAATGTTTTTTATGATAAATGTGTATTTACAGCAATTCCTAGAGTTTTTACTAGTTTTTCTCAGAGGAATCTTACGGATAAGGGTGACGCCAGACGAGCATAAGCTTTTGAGTCGTATTTCATGAGTTGCTTAATTTACCTTGCATTCGGTTTCTTATTAAAGTCCGGTTTGTGCCACACGACGACGCAAAATGAGTTGTCTGTCGAGACACGCGCGCAATAACGACCGTATTTCGGTCACGCTGTGTGACGTGCTTGTACCGATGGACAGAGGGGTAATAGGAGAAAAGTGAGGAAAACATTTCGCACTATTAATATTATAGTGTATTAAATCAAAAAGAGGACTTTCTCAGAATCGATGAAAAACGAATTACTCCCGCAAAAAAATCATTAAAATTTATATGTTATAGTTTGTTATAGACACTCAAACAATTTCCCAAATATATTTAAGAATAAACTGGAAAAAATAATTTCATGTTTTTGAATAAAGATTATTTTGGCCAGAACTAGCTCACATGAAGCGTGTCTCATTTTGAGTTAAGTAGATATCTTTGGTTGTTTCTTACGATATTCTAACGACGGTTTTTTTGACGTGTAGAGAATCAAATTTTACGTTCAATAACGAAATAATATTAAATTTCACATATTTTGAGTTACGACACTATTGTAATAGCAGTGCGAGTTATTGGCATTTAGTAGTATTTTACAAATAGATCTGGATGTTCATATATACTTTCCATATAGAGCGTATCCTTTTTCTTTTTCTAACATCATCTAATTTTCATAAATGCACACTATATTCTTAATAGATCCTTTACACTATATGTCAAGAATAACCGTACAAACGCTTAAAAGCAACTGCATAAAATACATTCGTTTGGTGCCCCAACCGAATTTCAGTCGAATTTCAACTATTTACGAAACTAAAAAACGCGACTCCCAACTCACAAAATTGCGCTCGTCTAGCCTCACCCTAAGTAATAGTGTATAATCAATAAGACGATTGGAAAGAAAGAAAGACAAAAGTTGAGTAAGATGATTCTCAGGCTTTAAACCGCAAAGATCTGAGTGGCACTGGCACTGCGTCCTTCATTATGTGACAAAATTTGTAAGTCCCTAGTGCTTCAAAACTTTTCGTTCCGCTTGCATTACAAGTTAGTATTTTTAGCTTAACAAAGTTTGGGAATCTCCGTGTTACACATTCTAGTAACTGATGCGGACGCTAACATCATCAAGCAAGTAAAAATAACATCATTAACAAAATCAGTTTTCTGGTTTGAAGATTGACAGCGGTGCGCGTAAAACATTTTGAGTTTGAGCAATATAGTACTTCACTGGAAGCATAATTGTGGCATTTTTGTAAAAAAATTGTCCTCAAAATTTCGCGGAATGAAATCTATTGGCCAAGTTTTATTCAAATCGGTTAACGGAAGCGCGAAATCGAATTCCTCGCCTATTTTGCCACCTTTACAGGTTTCCACCTGTATTTTGTTCAAATTTAAATGGAACCAATACGAAGGTACCCTCTTTCCAACAAAAAAGAATCATTAAAACCGGTTCATCAAAGCCGGAGCTATCGCGTAACATACATACAAAAAAAAATACAGTCCAATTGGGGGTCACCTCCATTTTTTTTAAGTCGATTAAAATAGCAATTGGACTCCTCTGTTGCTTTCAGTCAAGCACTACACAAATTCATATAAAGGTACTAAGAATTTCGTAATAAATGACTAATTGAAAATGACTAATTACAAGGTCTTTACTACGATATGACAGAAGTGTTGCTGTTCCGAAATATAGGGAAAATAATAAAAAGAAAGTCACCGCGGTAACAAACCCGCCTTTTAACAAGTCCTTCTGGTAGGCTCGGGTCTCTTTTAAGCCCAAAATTCAGTTTAACCAATTAGTGTGTAATCCGCCATTTATTTATTCCATTGTTGTAATTATAATTGTTTTCTTAGTACACTCTCGGACAATTCTTTAATTCGATGTCAAAATTCCACCACAGTTCTATTATTAATGTATCAAGGATGTTTGAAATAGTAACATTGCAAAGAATTTACTTACAAAATATATGCTGGAAAGTTAACGACGTAATATTATTTTTATCATTTTTTATATATTTAATTTGTGAAACCGTGATTTGTTACATATAGCATAATTGTTTTGGCATTGTTTTAATTATATCTTCTATTATACCACCAAAACAACTAAATTAATAATGTAATTAGGATTTTAAAATAAAAAAAATGAACACAGAAAACATTGCGCCAACCCTTAATGCAATTTAAAAACGCTAAAGATGAATTTATAAACTATAATTAAATTCGGGGTAGTCAGAGACCGTGGATCTCCTCCTTCTACGCTCTCGATAAACCTCTTTCGCCTCTTCCACTCCCGTCAGTCTCTTCATACATACTCCTTTATTCAGAAGTACCGAGTTTGTTTAAAATTATGAAGAATAAAAAAAAAAAACAGGTAATTTGAATTAGTTGTCTATAAGAATGTTTAATATCTTACACAGGCAATGCCTATACACGCTATATTCACAGCCAATGCTTTAAACTATTAAATGCCTAATATTCAGCCTTCAATCAAAAAGAAATCAAGCAATGACCTGTATAGAAAGTAATCAACGTTTGGTCTCTTCAAATATCACGCGTGAAGCGTGCGATAGCGTGCGGGGCTTGCTGACACGCGAAACACGCGAAATGGCTAATAGGCTCTTGAACCGAACCATTTAATTGTCATTCTATGCTTTTTTGCGGGCTATGAAAGAATGCTGGTTTTTAATGTTGAAAATGTAAGTTTTGTTGAATTTTTAATCAATTATTTTTTATAAAATTACTCCACTACTTTATTATTAATACAAAGATCGAACACTCAGAAAAAATTCCTTCGTTCCGGCCGGATTCGAACCGACGTCCTCTAGCCAGACGCTATACCAACTAAGCCACGGAACGAACCAGCTGATCTCACGAATTTTTGTATGTGCTTGCGTCGTGTCTTTGTATTTGGTACGACTTTTTAGTCGTAGCACCATCTATGAGAAATCTATGAAAGATTTATCACCCAGTTAGTACCTTTACAACTTTGCAACTTTTACAGTAAGTTTTTATATAACATCAAGTGACGGGACGAACAAGGACGAACCTGATGGTAAGCTACACGCCTGTCCATAACAGTTGCAGTGCCACCCAGAGCTTTAAATTGCAAAGATCTGGGGGACATTGCCACTGCGCCCGTCACCCTGAGACATAAGTTGTCTAGTCCCATGTGCCTGTAATTTCACCAGCACCCTTATTCTTCAAAACGGGAACACAGTAATGCTGACATTACTGCTTGGTGGCAGAAGTAGGTAAGATGGCTGGTGGTTCTACCCCGGACAAACTCTTTCAAAACAAGGAGCTCCCTTGCTACTCAACTAAGAGTCGTATTCCAGAATTCTACTCAATGTTCAAGTCAGGATTTGAGCAGACTTAAGTATGATTTCAAGCACTGGAAATACGACCCTAATGGCAGGGACTTGAGTATGATTTCGAGTGCTTTAAACCATACTCAAATCCTGACTTGAGCATAGAATAGAGTCCTGGAATACGACCCTGAGTGTAAAAAAGTGTGTCTCTCTCTCGCCTCTTGCCTTATACCTAAGTTATACCGTTCAGGGAACAAGTCTGCAGGCAGAGCATTATAGTAATAATAATGCAATAATAATAACGCACACACTCACAGCCCCGCTCTAGAGAGATCCTGTATCGCGGGTGTTATGGACACACACATAGACAACCACAAATTACACCCAAACTCACGAGGTAAATACATGTAGACCATACTAATATTTCTCCCGACCCTGGAATCGAACCTGGGGCCTGTACGTGGCAGTCGGCAAGCGGCATGGTAACCGTTCGGCCACGGAGGCAGTTAACGTTACAATACTAAAGAAAATAGAAAGATTTATCATGGAGATAGATTCAGTAAAAATGTATATTTTTCGCGTTTTTTTTTAAATACATAAAATCCGCATCCGCATCGGCACCCGCTGATGTTCAGGTAAGAAACCAGCACCCGCTGATGTGTAGAAAATCTGCAACAGCAACATCCCTGGTCTATACTTCAACATTCGTCGTATCACCAAAATTACAAGTCGATGCGAACGTCATTCCACCATTTTTTATGGCTTTTATACGGGTTTAAATCCTTAGAATCACAAATATCACTAAATAGTTAAAAAATATTTCTATTATATAAATAAAGTAAGCAGCCATTTAATTTAAACACGTGACGTGAGAAAAATATTCTTTAACACGTCACAAAAACTCCTGCAAAGTTCGCTACGTGTGTTTACGTGATGGCACAAGCACGCAGTTGCAGCGCCGCGGGCGAAGCGCGCGCAGCGCAATTTGCACTCGTAAATCTGCGCAAGCACTCCCGGAAAAACGGCGTACGCCTTGTTCGCCACACGAACATAATTGGTTTGTGTCCTTCGTTTGAAAGGGGTTGTTTTACGGGCAGTCACTTGAGTAGTTTAAAGTTGTGGATTTCGTTTTACCACCATTTGTGACAAAGAGTTCAATCAATACGTACAGTCAGCAACAGAATCATCTAAGCAATGATTATAAATAATAATTGTAATTTCTTTTTCATTGAAAAAAAAAACCGTCTCAGAAGTTTGCTGAACGGCTTTTCCCGACGACCGCTACGAGAGTATACCCTTTTAAACAAAAAAAAAATTTCAAAATCGGTCCACAATTCATGGAGAAATCGGCATGTCTTTAAAATTTGAGGATTTTCCTCAATGTCCATGGATCCCCTCATCAGTTTCTGACTTGGTGACAATGGGACCATCACGACAGCACTGTCGTCGTTTTGTCGCACCCTTTCAAACAAAAAAATATTCAAAAACGGTCTACAATTGACGGAGAAATCTGAAAACATACAGCTTACTGTTGAATAATTCATTATTTTTCTTTTGATACCAAGTGACTGGATGAACAGGTTGTGCTTGGTGGTAAATGTCACGCCTGGCCAAAACGTTGCAGTACCCCTCAGAGCTTTAAATCGCAAAGATCTAAGGGGTACTGCGCCCGTGATCCAGAAACGTACCTAAGTTACACAGTCCCATGTGCTTGTAATTTTCCTTCGAAACACATTACTGCTTCGTGGCAGAAATAGGTAAGGTGGCAGTACTTCCCCGGATCAACTCTTTCACAAGGAGCTCTATTGATTTAACTACTTAAATATTCATAAGACTAACAAATATTTTATAAAAAAATTATTGAACATGTCTCAGTGAATATAAGGTGCGTTTCTGATCGATACTGAGTCGCCAGAAAGCAATAGTTCTTTTTTTTATTTTGACAGAAGTAGACATTGTATGTACGGATAACGGCACATCAGACTACACATTTTGATGTGGCGTGTACACACGCCAGCTCATCAAGCTACACATTGACGTATCTTGTTCCGTTGCACTGGAGGCGATTTCCGAACAAAAATGTGTAGTCTGATGTGCCGTTGTCCATACGTATTCGATAATAAAAGGGGATTTGCACAGTCACTCTATCCATCAGGAGCGTACAGGAATGCGCGCGGGTACACCGTCAACGACGTGGAAAGTTTTCCATTTTGTAAAAACAAATATTTTTCCAGATATTTTTCCACATTTGACGTTGACACCTGTCAAAAGTTGAAGTTGCTGAACGAAAACGATGAAGCCAACAAAAGGTGGTGTAGTGGTTAGAGGTTTTTTTGCTGTTGTGAAATCATTTTAAATCTCGTTCTTCTAAGTAGCTTTTAGCTACAAAATTTATTATATAATTCACGCTAAATAAAATTGCAAAAGACATTTCTTAACGTAGAACATAATGTGATCCTTCGAAGATATATTTTTTTAATTTTTGGCAATTTTTCCGGAAAAATTTCCTCTATTTCAAAATTTTCGGCAAACTACCCAACGGTGCGCGATTACCTGTTTGAATTTTTTTAAGCTAACGTTCGCGTGCGATTGATTGGTCGTATTCGTTATTGTTACAACGGAAAGAGCGTCCGTATAAAAGCTAATAGAGCAGGATAGACCGTGTGAAACTGGCGCGTGTTGGAGTGAGCGATTGCGCGCGCGACTGATGAGTGCAATCGAGTGGTCTTTCCCTTTTCCGTCCAATTGCGATTATTGCATCACGCGCGATAGAGTAGCTATGTAAAGCCCGCTATTCCCGCAGATTTCTAGCTACCTATATAAGTGGCTAGAACAGATAATATACTCGATGCACTAATAGTACCACTTGTTTTTCAACCTTTTATTAAACCGATTAACCCTAAGTATTATGAAGCAGTCAAAAGAACCAAGTAGGTATTATTGCTCGATGTAACACCGCTGTCCTCTACTCCACTTTGGCAGGTTAGGACTGTTAGTGACAAATCGATGTGGGTAATATCGGCTTGGCAGCCGTATATAACAATTGCATAGGTACTCACTGTGATCTCAACCTGTTTGCCAACTATGCCAAAGCTTCTTGTAGGGGCTTTAATCGACCTATGAACTAAACTGTGCTACCTTAAGTACACCTACTTAAGGTAGCTGGGAAATAAAAAGAAAAGTACAAGAATTTTAATTTCTAAGTATATTGAATGTCACGATGTTTGCCTATCATGATATACAATTTTTTTTTTTTTTGAAAATTACTCCACTGGTTTGTTATAATTATTACAACAAGGATCGACACACTAAGAAAATTAATTCCTCATTCAATCAATATGAAAAAATACAGCCGAATCGAATTAATTTTTCTTTAGTGTTTCGAAACTTGTTATTATAAATAATAGTATAAGAATTTTGGTTACATTTAATTACCCGTGGTCTACCGAGGTAAACCAGTCAGGTGGTCCAAGGGCAAGAAGCAATTTTAATAAATTAACCAAAAATTGCATGTAATTTTTGTCACTAAAAAACAAAAAAAGAACTTTTTTTTAAAATGTTATGTTGTCAGTGATACTTTTATTTTACGGGTAGATTTAGTGAAACAGTTCGTCCAGGAAAGCACTTACTTATTACTTATTTCTGCCGCCAAGCAGTAGTCTCTGCATTACTGCGTTCCGGTTTTGAGTTGTAAGGCTCCTGGTGAAATTGTAGGCACTTGGGACTTGTCAACTTATTATGTCTCAAGAATTTAAAGCTCCAAGCAGCACTACAACTGATATGGAAAGGTGTCTCGTTTACCGTGCCACCAAGCCACCACGTCTTGTTCGTCCCGTCACATGGTATGTATTAAAATTCGCTCTGGACCTTTTGGAGGGAAAAGTGTCGTTTTTATTTTGACTTTCAATTATTTTGTGAAATCTGGTTTAAAGTGGAATAGGATAGTGCTATTGTGCCTTAATCGAAGATTAAAACGCGAAATTATACGAATCTCGAACTAAAATACCCGTTTTAAGGAATCCCGAGGCAATCCAAGCACGCCGCCTCAAATTGCCTATCCTCTTTATGGCGGCCATATTTACAGAAACATATTTAAACTTCATATTTAGGCTGATGGCTTTGCCAAAGCCTTAATAAATTTAAAAAAAATGTATTAAAAAAAAAGTTTAGCGCGCATTTTAAGAATTACAAAAAACGTCCAGAATACGTGATTCGTACCTAAAGGTAACGTATTTCATAATGATAATGTCAAATCACAGAGTCATTACAAAGTCGTCAAAAACTATTGCAGTAAGGTTGGAATAGGTTGCATTATCCACCGTATTCGTTACACATAGCTCCTTCAAATTTTTATTTGTCTTTACAAAATTCTTTGATTGAACAAGATTTTAATAGGTAACCAATGTATATAACATCAAATGATACTTGAGTTATATTTTATAAATGCAGGATTTTTTACGAAAGGGAATTTCTAGAATCATCCGAAAGATGCCAAATGATTTGTATTAAGATCAACATGGCCAATACATAATTGACCAAAGTTGTAAACTTATGTTTTGGAATATTTTTTATTTATTCCTTAAAACTGCACGGACCCAATATTATTTTTCATTTAAGTTTTTTTTGTTTTTGTTTTTCGTCTCGACTTTAATTTCTATTTTCCATTCATTTGTGATTGTTCAGTACTTAGCAATACTTCTTGCTAACGGTGAATAAAAACGTAATGGGTAATAAAACCTGCACGTCAAAGAAGGTTCACAAAAGGTGCGAGGTTGCATTGGGCCATAATGGCAGACTGTAACCTAAATCCTCTCCTTAGAGCATAGGTTCTCAAACCTTTTAGCTCACCGCCCACTTAGACAAGGTAAAAAAATTTCAATGCACACCGCCACAAAAAATAAATGAAAACATTTATTTTTTTGTATTAACACAAAAATATCAAAAGGAAAAATATACATACATGTAGTGTAGTTTATATGAATAATTCAGGTTTTTTTTTTCAAACGCGGTAGTACCACCTGGGCAGCATCAACGCCCTCCAATTGCTTCCGAGGCTCAGCGCCCACTGGTATAGACCACTTTGGGAAACCATGCCTTAGAAGCACCAGCTTCCAGCAGTGGAACGTAAAACAGGTTGGTAGGTTTTAAGCTATGTAAATACCACCCTTAAAATTACAAAAAAGAAAATCAAATTTGGCAGTCATTTTGTTTTATTAAACAATTTCATATTATATTAATACATTATACGTTCATTCTACCTACACATTCTCCGAAATTTATATGATAAAAGCATTGAGAAGCAACCCACTCCTGTGATAGCCAGACTCAACTGCAGAAATCTAACAATACCTATTCTATTGTATCTTAGTAACACACAATTGTTACACCTAACAAAACATTATACAGTATTCCAGTGGAATTCCCGCTAATTTTCCTTTTCTATCTACAATGGAAGCCTATAATCCAATTTGTTGAGGAATTATTTTCGACCCCGTAGTCTAATTTGAACGCAAACCTGAGATTTAGAGTGAATGACAAATCCTATATGACAACCATGAATGGATTTCAGACATTGAGACAATTAATTAACAAAGTAGATTTTGTCAATTTCGTTTTGAAAGTTGATTTTGGACTTAGGCCTTCCGGAATAAGTATTTGCTGATGACAAATTTTTGTCATGAAACCACAAACTGATTTTGCACTTTGAAGGTCCATGGGAATAAGAGCTGAAAAATCATTATTACTATGGAAACTGAACACTTCTGTCGGTTCTCAGCCAACAATTTTTTTCTTCCGAGTGTATGACGACTCCTTAAAAGTCTCCCTACCTTACGGCTCTGGGAATTACGGCTTTTGACTGGCCAATTTAGTACCTATACCACACGGTTATACAAAACGATCCGGACCGAGAATTGTCAAACTGAATGTTAGGCTCAAAAACCCTAGGCGCCTACGCTTCCGGCTTTGACTTCCTTAATTACAATTTGAAATAAACCTAAGAAGACTGGATATAAGGATTACAATGTAATGTGTTCGTACTTTCGAATTTGTTAAGGTATACATATATTAAGGAGACCTCTATGTTCAACATCAATGTGAACGTTACCTAAAGTGATAAAAATTTTAAATAGCTACACCTAATGATCTGATTGGTCAAACTAACTAATAATAACTACAAATCCAAAGTGCTAATTCTGAATTCCATTTATATATTAATTTATTATGTGTAATATGCTCAGAATCAGGTTCATATAACGAATTTTTATTCTTCTCCTGATAAATTTATTCATTTATTAAAATCAGGCAACTATGACCAATATAATACATAGCTTAAAGATTAACATACATGTAATATAATAATAAAAACTAAACAATGTTTAACTCTGTCTTCATCTCCATTTTCTTACCTAATGGTAAGAAAATATCAATTGATTGTGAACAATGGTCTTAATGGGACCACGATTTGAACCAAGCTCAAGGTAAGTGAGAAAAGAGACTGTTAATTATGTCATGAAGCAGATGAGGCACTTCTGCATCTCCTAGGTCACTGTTGACCTAGCATACAAAAACTTCCTCCTAATTAAGAGTTATCCAAAACAGGAACAATAAGGCCCAGCCAAAGGAGGCAATAACTAAGAAGTCCTATAGTTAGTTCTTTAAATCGATGGGTATTAGCATTGACTTACAAATAAATGGACGACGGGTCTAATACAAAAACCACGAAAAAAATGTCCCAAGTCAACCTATTCGAAATTTAAATTGTTATGTCATTGCAGTATCACGCTGTCCGTAGAACAAATGAAGACTAAAGCGGAGTGTCGCGCTCTGTATACGATTTTAGCGCCTTACAAGTGCGGACACTTTTTAGCGCGGACCCGACGTCCATATAATTGTAAGTCAATGGGTATTAGATACAAATTATGTAGGGTTGCCCAGGCCACCCTTGACAACCATCTTAACATTAATCATATTACAACACTCTTAACTCACTGTGAACACTGTTTTACACATGGATCCCAATAATAACATGTTACATAAACATTAATCAAAGATTACAATTTTAATGTTATACATGGTACAGTGTAAGTTTAGTTATTGCAATCTGAGCTTTATGTTTTAAGTCTTATTGTAAATGGTAAAGAGTTAAATATAAATTTTATAAAATAAATTTAGAGGCATACGCTTCTCCCTTATGGGGGACTGCCAACATGGGTAGAATAAAAATATAAATTAGTAAAAAACTAAATTAAATTCTTTAGTTTAACAGAGTGAACTATTTATCTGAAATTGAAAGGCTACTACGCCAAGAGCTATGGTTTTTCTGGAATAATAGTACAGTTTTGCATTTTTATTACATAGAATGAACAACAAAAAATCCTTCAATCTGACAGCTCTTGAACCAGCATCTGTTGCAACACTGGGGCCACAACTCTTACCAACTGAGCTACAGATAGTGTCAAAAAATCATGATATTCAATGGAATAATTATTGCAAAGGTTTGCATTTTTTTGGCAAAAGAACTGGTGCGATATTCTTCAAGTGAATGTTGTTTGAACAAACCCGGAAAATTAAGTTTCTCAAAAATATATAGGTAATAAAATGACATTTCCATAGTGCTTGGAAAATCCAATTCAAGAAAAAAGTAACAATATATTGGAAGTAAATTTTTTTGGATTCAAATGTGTACATTTATTTTTTCTAACCAACGTTCAGGACGCTTACAGATCCCATGGTCATGACTGACTGAGATCATGACATCATCAACCAGTTGTTGGTTTTTTGTGATAAAACAGTACCGGGATGAACAAGTTGTGAAGCTGATATGTCACTTGACACGTGCTCATAGCTGGTGCAGTGCCACTCATGGCTTTAAATTGTAAAGATCTGAGGGTCAATGGCACTGCAACATAATGTTATGTCCTATATTACTGCAAATCAACCACGCAAGAGTTCTATTTTCAACGTGTACACATCACTTCAAATTCAACCTGAGACCTTAATAAGTACCATTATAACTAACTCTAGTGAACAATAAGATTGTAATTTCTAATCAATTCTAATTTTAAAATTAAATCCGGCAACCAAATGAATCCGCATTGGAATACCGCAAATGATCACGCATAAGCAGATAGAAAAACTCAAATAATAAAACGGCTATTAGCCTCCAAAACCATTTGTGAAGTACCTTCACAACAGGGGCATACCTTCAGCTAAAGTTGAAATTAAATGGTATATTAGGCCAGTACATCGGCTGGCATATATCGCTCTCATTTATAAAATTTGACTGTACATAATTTTCTATGGCTGCTATCTTCATCCAGTTGTCACCATATAGCTCTTTCAGCTCTTCAGTCTTGTCTTTGGGCTTGGAAGGGCCAGCTTCTATTTCTTCTACAATGTTTTCCTTAGCTTCCTTAGCCTTATAGCGTTCTCTTTCTTGTCTAGCATCTTCTCTATATTTAGCGTTTTCTCGCAAAAAATTCACAAATTCCTCACTCACTTCTAGGTCATCATTATCTTCAGTTTTGTAGACTTCTTGTTCATCAGGATATGTTTGTTCATCAGCGTATGCATCTTCATAAGTTTCCTCAACGTTATGTTCATCCTCGTCTTCGCTCTCACTTGCCCTCTTACCTGCACTATGTTTAAATTGCATAGAATTTTCACGTATCACGTTGTGTAATACCTCGTTCTCGTACTCAAGGGACTTCGCTTTAGCCTTCCAATAAGCCAATTCAGTCTTCAATTGCCATGTCGCTGCGTGAGTAAATGATTCAGCCCAAGAAGTCATGGTCACAGCAAACTTGTACTTCTTCTTCGTCAACTCCTTTTTTATGTACTTGAACTTGTTATTCTGCTTTTTTCGAGAATTTTTATTGCTTTTCACACAATTCTGATATTTTCTTTCATCTGACGGGCAAATCATCTCAAACGGAAACTGCAAAATTCGCTATTCTACCCTTTATTTTTTCGCAAGATATATATATTTTTTTATTTATTGAGCATTGGGATTTTGCACGATACTGTAATATAGGAGGATCTCGTCAGAAGAAAATTTTACTATGCGCTGCAAAAAACAAAGCAAGAAGATAGGTATTATTTAATAGTTTTGTCTCTGTCATAATTTTAATACAACAATACGATCTAAACAAACCGCATTTTCGTGCATTTATGGTTTTATCCGTCTGACCGTGTCAGATTGAATGTTATTACCTTAGAGGATGGAAAAAAAATATTATAGTACTGTTTGCATCTGGAAACACTTTCAATCTAAAAAAAAAAATTGTCAAACGAAACCCCAGCTGCACAAATTTTGTTTTCCTGAATTTCAGATTTCTTCAGTAATTTTCGGGAAATATATATGTGAAAATGAATTACAAAGATTGTTGTCGTACATGCCTTGGGAAAACTAAAGAAATGCGCCATATTAACTCGTCTATCACCATCTCTGGGCACGATGTTCGATTAACAGATATTTTGTATAATTTCTACAATTATCAGGTAATTCCCGCATATTATATTACTCGAAACGCTATAAAGCTATACACATGCAGTTTGCTGCAAAAAAGCTTATAAAATACTAGCTATTTGACTCTTAGTTTGTGAAAAGTTTTTAACTAAATTATCCACTTTCCAGTTGCCGGAAGAGCAGCTATACCCTGAAAATATCTGCATAAATTGTGTTCACCATCTCACACTAACTCATTCCTTCAAGCTCCTCATAGAATCCAGTGCGAGAACATTGACTGAACAATTAAATGTCTTCGACAGTGCAAGCGACAATAACGACTGTGACTTCGATCTAGACTACAAACCAGAAACAAGAAACAAAATAGACACTTACAAACCAAAATCCTTACCTAAAAACTACAAAATCAGACCAATATCAACAGCCAATAAAAATGTTCCTAGAAGACATCTCATATTTAAGAGAGGTCCCGATAAGAAACTACTTTTCTGTGTTGAATGCAAAGCAGAATATCACACTCAAATGGCTCTAAAAGAACACTGTCATAATAATCACCCAGCAAAGTCGCTAACTGGTAGAGAATGTGAAAATTGTAACGAAAGGTTTGAAGATTTTAAAGATCTGATCATACATCGGAAACTTCACATGAGACCATACTTATGCCTTACTTGTTGGGGTGGTTATTACAATGAGAATGATTATAACAGTCATTCGTGTCAGGCGAACCAACCGCGACGAAGTAAAGAGAGTGAAAAAACATTACGCCAATGTGACCAGTGTGGAAAGTCTTATCCTCAAGGCTATATTAAAGTTCATATGATGACGCATGGTACAGATAAAAGATATAGCTGTAAGTACTGCCCAAAGAAATTTAAAGTAGCAAATGGACTAAATTCACACGTATTGTGGAATCATAAAAGAACTAGAAACCATAAATGTGAAGTTTGCAATGCTACGTTTATATCTGCTAGCGCTAAAAGCACTCATATACGAAAAAATCACTTGAAAGAAAAGAAATACGGGTGCGAAAGCTGTGTAAAACGATTTTTTTCTAAATCAGAGCTTCAACGTCACATGTTAACTCATACGGGTGTGAAGAATTTTCACTGTCACCTATGTGATAAATCATATCAGACAAGATACGGATTGAATGTGCATTTGAAGTCACATTCTCACAATGTGTCCATCAATGTATTGAATTTATAATGTAACATTCACAGAGATGTAGAAATATTAATTGCATTTAAAATCATAGAAACAGCTTTATTATTATTAAGGGCCGGTGTAGCCCCCTCATCACTGGCCAATCACCACTGCTTACACCCAAGCCAAGACTGACAATATTAATTTAACTAAAAGATTTTGCGAATCTAGAAACAATATTCCACAATAAGATATTTTACAAGCATAGAAAGTTAAATGCATTGTTGCAATAAAAGATACATATAAATCAGAATTTAAAGTACGTGCTTATAAAATAAAATAGTTAAATGGTATTCTGGAAACAGAAGATAGAAATGGCTATAGCAATATCATATGTCGAAACGGCCAAGTTTACAGGGGAGTATTTTAAAGTTCTGAATTCACTCGTTACTCACATAGAGTGATCATCTAATAGATCATCTAACCGATATCTAGAATTTTATAATATTCTATGTGATTAACGAGCTTTGCCGAATAAAACTGAGAAACGCTAAAGTCACGTATTATGCTTATTTCAGTGAATTCAGATGTTTAAAACGCTCCCCTGTAAACTTGGCAACTTCGACATACGATACTTTACGTAGGAGGGGTCGATATGTGATATCACAGCCAATTGCAAAGAAAGTCACTCAAAAAGAACACAACAAAACATAAATATCTTTGGTGTCGTTCAAATTTGGAAAAACATGGTTGAAGAAAGACTTGGTTGATACAATAGCATGAGTTAAATACTCGACTACAAGCATTGGAAATGTGATGCCAACTAGCCTTAAATTACCAAGTATACCCAGACCACAAAACTATTAAAAAAGTTCATTTCCTAAATCAGTTCTACTTGGAACCTCCTCATCCAGTGCCCGCCGTAAAACCGTTGGGTGTCCAGGTTGTCAGATTTGTTTATGTATATAATAAATCCATTCTAGAATCGGAGCTTAGTTATCTAGATTAAAAGTCAGCCTGATATTCAGAGGTCTCAACCAGTCAGGCAAACTTTCAAGTTAAATTTGTAGGGGATGATTTTATTGATGGTCTATATCGTGCTTCTCCGAACTAACTGTCGTATTAGACATTCTTGTCGTAATTGATATATACGATCTTCTTAGCTTAATATTCTA
>NW_020653718.1:3556742-3579576 GCF_003589595.1 Hyposmocoma kahamanoa
AAAAAACAAATATACGCGATTTAAATCCGGAAAAATAGTTTCATTCCAAAGATAAATTTAAGTTAAAATGCAAAAAACGGTATTTTGACTTACAACAACATACGTGGGAGTTATCGGAGTATACTGAAGGACAAACAAACTATGAAATAAGTCACGATTCATTATAAAACTGGTTTCAGAGCAGTGCGGATTTATCTGTGTGCCGTCCGCGCGGAGCACCGGAGCGAAGTAACACGTGTTGCGTTAGAACATCATTTTGGTGAAGCGGATTGCTCCGTACGAAACATGCGCCACGTGAACTCCGCACAAGCTACCCGTGCGTTCATTGTAGGCGACTGTCTTCCGTGAATATCCGTAGTAAATTAAATACTCGATTCAGAGAGCACTGCGGTTTTTACGCATGCGGACGGCCCGCAGACGAACAGTCCGTACGGACTTTACGCATGGCTGTGAAACCGGTCTTAGGGTCGTATTCTAGAACTCTACTCAATGCTCAAGTTAGGATTGTACTGGAAACACAAGCACTGGAAATACGAACCTAATGCTCAAGTCAGGATTTGAGTATGGTTTAAAGCACTCGAAATCATACTCAAGTCCCTGCCATTAGGGTCGTATTTCCAGTGCTTGTGTTTCCATTGCAATCCTGACTTGAGCATCGAGTAGAGTTCTCTAGTGTCATGATGACGAGTGGAGTGGCAGTGTCACTCAGATCTTTGCGATTTAACGCTTGAAATAACACTGCAACTTATACGGGTAGGCGAGTCTTATCTCTATATTATCACATGATGTCATACATAAATTATACGTGATACGATTATGTTATACGTGATTGGTCTGGAGGCGGTTTGCAGTCATTTGATGGAGCGAAGTATACTGGATCCGTATAACACAATCAGTTGAAAGTAATTAGGTACTAAGTGGAAGAATAGTCACAGGGTTATTCCAAACAAACTAGCATGGATTAGTTTATGGTTCAATGACCATAACAGATGACGTGAAAATTTTATTGTAAACATCGTAAAAATATACTAAATATATATAATACACTAAATATATATCACTAGTAACAGCTTTCAGTAAAATTGGTTAAATCAATAAGTCATAAAGTGCCAAAAAAACCTGTAACTAAAGGGTTACTTGTAAAATACTAACCTCGCAAGACAATAAACAACTTTTGTTTCATCACTTTTAATAATTCACCAGATTTAACATTCATAAAAGAATAATATATTTAAATACATCGCTTTAAACGGTAATAACTCTGCGCAGGATCGGGGGTGGGAGTCGCCGAGGGCACATGCACGTTTGAACTTACTACCAAACACAGATAATAGTGTCAGGTAGTACAACAAAAATTTAAAACTTTATTTTTAATAAATTTATTATGTTATAAATACATAAAACGTTGAAATAAACATCAAACTCATGCACGCACGCACACACTGATACCCACATATACTACACACATTTTGGTATCCTATTGTTTTTAAAAATATTATCTTTATTTAATTAAACGTTACGCCAGAGAACTGTCCGAGATGATAAATGGAATCTCTTTTAACGCAGTTCTGGCAGAATACCAGCGTCACGGGAAACTGCTGCATGTGTGCTGGGGTCAGGGCCTTTTCACTGCCATGACTTCCAAATTTACTTTAATTAGTTAAATGTGTTACTTTTGTTATAAAAAAATGTCATTTTTACGTGGTTCTATATAATAATAATTAATAATAATAATAATAATAATAATAACGCTCACAATCAACATAGCCCCGCACTAGGGAAACCCTATAATTATGGTGTTAGTTTTAGTGGATCCTATGTAAATAAGCTGTCATGAAAATGAATACAGTTTTTATCTATCTATCTATGTTTTGTAAGAGATCATGGAACAAAAGTTGGTGTTTACGATCATTGACCTAAGGTCAATGGTTACGATGTTAGTAATATAGACTATATAGTATAAATCTGTTGCCTCTTTTAAATTAGCCTATAAGAAGTTTTTATTATCAACTCAATTATAATCTCATTACATAAGGTAGTCGTGCATTGCTTGCAAAGTTCTTAAAAAGTGATCAGAGCCAATTTGTACAATGTGTTAACACTAATCACCTCACTTACACTACATATACTCACCTCACTTACACTACGTATACTCACCTCACTTACACTACATTATAATCACATTTTTGGTATTTATTTCATTTTTATTATTATGTATCTATGTTAGGATTAGTTTATGGTTTTGTTTCATATTTTAAGTTTTGATTTATATTTGTAATAAGTTTTATACCTAATCTTTATATATCTTTTTTGTTTTATTTTTATCTTACCGCCTGCTTGGACGAGGCGCCATCTTTCTTTTTGTCTATTTATGGCGCCACTGAAAACCAGCGTAATGAGGCGTTCTTCAACGACTCGTTACAAAAAGCTGAGTGGTGACCATTTTGGTAACATATAATGTATGATTGTGTTTGTTTTGTATTATTTATTGTAAAATGTTGCGAAATAAATTATTTTTCTTTCTTTCTTTCCTGCGAGGTTGTTACTATTTTAAAAATAACGTATTAGTGATGATAATTAAAATTAGAATACTAGTAAATAATATACTGTTTTTAACAATAGGTACTTAGCGTAAAGTAAAAATGCAACCATTCAGGTACGAAACGTTTATTAGGTATCTACCGAAATAACTAAAGAAAATTTTTGGATATGCACTACGGTACAACTTTGTCAACAGAATTATAAGTCTTATTGAATAATTAGTTTTCCTTAAAATTTATTTATTTATTACTGGCACTAATAATTGTCAAATTTAATATCGTTTCTCTCCGACATAACTTGTATTAGACAATTTTTTTTAGGGTTTTTTCGTGTTAACACTTTACGTTTTAAACAAGTGTCAGTCTCATTCTACCAGTGAATTGCATTCATAAATAAAAATCACAATGTCAGATAGGGCAATTAAGGCAAAATTATCAAATAGGCCAGTTAGTTAGGTGAGGAACGATATCACAGTTAAAACTATACTTGTACACGAAATTTTTTAACCAAATTGAAATGATAATTTTTAGTAATAATTTTCTTAAAATTTGGAATTCTTCCAGGAATGTGCTATATAGTAGAAAAATAGAATCTTTATGGCTAAAACAAACCAAAATCGAGATTGCAATTGCCTGGTAAAAACGTTTGCGTTATGTTAACATAGTTTTAAAATTACAAATAGAAACAAAGGATGCCTAAATTAATCTTAGACAGCAACGTCTAAAGTTCGAAATCGATTTTAACGAATTACCTTATTATATATGCCTGCACCTTAAGCGCGTTTACGTACAGCATCCGGTTCGTATTTGTTCCGAATCCAAGAGTACACAAATCTAGAAAAGTCGGACCCACTTGGGATGTCGCTTGTGCACTAAGTCCTATTCCAATCAGGGAATATACGAATATCGCTTGTACCCTAGAGTTAAAATGATCGCTGTGACATTTCAAGCCGTCATTTCTCGGATTAGAAACTGGGGGTCTACTCTCGACATCCGTTCGAAACAATTACTGCCAAATAAGCACTACGTGACCAAATGAAAAGACGCGTGATGCGAATGAAGCTTGATTCTTGATACTTGTCTTTTAATTTTGTCGAATATTACTTATTTGACAGTAATTGTTTCGGACGGAGATCGAGTGTAGACCCCCTGATACGAATCGGATGTAGTGCACATACTCTACTACTTATTATCGAGTTCTTAGGTTTTCGCGATTGCTACATGGAAGTGAAAATATTTTTCGGAATCGCGTGTATTTGTGTTTTTTTTTGTCAAACAAACCAAGGTTTTTTTTATTCTACGGGCTGTCAAATTACATGCTTGTAGAAGAGCTGTAGCAGTCCCTGGGTGCCGCGCGTCTGTAACGCTTTAGTAATGTTTAGTTCACTAATTAAGCGCCACAGTCTAACATGAAAGTGCCCTTAAGATCCCAGGGCTCCAAAAAATAGTTTCATTTCCAATGTAATTTATTCATAAAGTTATATTCTTTATCTACGTTTCTTAACACAGGCTATATCGAACATTCTATCAGAAAGAACATGATCAAACATGTTCAGACGTCTATTCTATTGTTATAAGAATAACGTACAATATTAAGTTTAATTTCGTTTAAAATTTTTTTCAAATCGAAATAATTTGACAAAACTGGAATCGCGTTTGCGATTACATTAATTTTTAAAAAACGATTTTTTTAAACAATTCTTAGGAACAATTTAGATAAAGGCATGAACGCTCTACATATCTTTAGTGTATATAAAAATATAAAACATATGTATAGCTCGTTCCAAACAGTCTATATAGCACAAAAGCAAAAGTGCATACCCAGTTTAGGTTTATCGGCCGCGTCATTTAATTTCAAGGATTACTGCGATAGGTAACTCCAACCACTCCTATATCCGCCAAATTCTACGTCCAAACGCGGAATATATGGTATGCACTTTCGAGGGAATTCGCATGTACACTTCACTATGTACACGAATAGGTACATACATAAGACGTTATGCGAGTAAAGCCCAAACAGTTTTTGTCACTATTGTTATTTCTAGTCCGTTATATTCGAGTGTATCCTGAAATAGAAAAAAAATACATATTTAATAACGTTTCATGTAGGTATTGGATCACACACTGTTAAAACTCTTCATTAAACTTTGGCGCTTAATAAGTTACATTCCGTTAAATTTAGCTTAAAATGACACATGTCTAATCAAGAATCAATGTTAAAATACTGTTATAACGACTGACCTATTGACATGATATTTAAATCAGTGTTATAATGTCATGGTAATAACTAAAGTAAAAAACCACCTCACGAATAACAGCGAAGGTGTGCAGCGCTAATACCATTTGTTAAATTTCCATATAATTCTTTATTGGAATGAATTAGATAAAAAATCGCGTGTCGGTCTGGTAACAACCCTAGTGCACAAATAAATAATGAAGATCAAGTGCGGGTAGTTAGAAAAACGCACTTGATCTTCATTATTACACGGCTAGAAGATGCTGACACCCTCTTCAGTCCCTTCGAGACCATGGACGTTGCAAAATGTCCAAGACGTCGACGTAAACAAAATATGTTTTATACGTGATTAAGTCCCGAATTAAAAATCAAATAATGTGTGAAATCGTGATAGTTTAAATAATAAAGTAGACAAAAAATCGTCAAAAACACATAATTTAAACATTTCAAAAATTACCGCCAAGATCGTTTCTCTACTGGACGAGTTGAGCGACTCGACTTCCCTGCTTTTGTTCACTGAACCTTATAACTTGGGCCTTTTCAAGACAAGAGTGAGGTATTATATAACTAGTGCTGAAGTTCTCAATAAACTGACGAAAAAAGTGGAGCTTATAACCACCATTATGTGCAGAAAGATGTCGTAGTTCGGCCACGTCATGAGGAACATTAAGTGCAAATTACTCCAGCTTATCATCCAGAGACGAATCGCTGGAAAACGAAGTGTCAGTAGAAGGTAGCACTCCTGGTTGAAATATTTGAGGGAATGGTTCGGCTGCAGTACCACTTGGTTCTTTAGAGCGGCAGCCCCTATAATTACGATTTATCACGAGAGAGGAACCCCAAGAAGAAGCTCCATCTTCGACTCCATCTTTTCTCCACATATTTCCACAATAAAAAAACTATATTTTCGATGCGTCCTAACAAATACTTTTTTCTCATCGGATAACTTCATCGAGATATTGAAAAGTAATAATATTTCTTAATGAAGTAACTCCGACAGCCATGTATTAATCATTTATGAATTTCAATTACCGTAAGTTAATGGGTGATAACTTAAAATAATTGTTGTTTACTTGATGTTTAAAAAAAATAGGTCACTGCTACAAGTTACGTCGTCTTAAGTTTGCAGACATATCTCTCATCAAGCTAAATTTCACGGGATATAGATTATAATGATTGATAATTGATAGCGTTCGTTCCTTACAATTACGGACATAAGTTATATAAAACAATAAGAAAACTAATTATTTACCATTGTGTTAAAAATTAATTTTTAGAATTATATTTTTAAAAGTATTAACTTACGTCCGTAAAAGAAGGGAAGGAACAACAAGGAAAAATAATTACTTAGCATGGTTGAAAATGAACCTTACCGGTTTATCATATGGTTAACAATTCACTAATAACTCTCATGACGGCCACACACCACAGTGATTCCCTTAATATCTTTTTCCGTTTCAATACATCTAAATAATGTACTACAAGATACATATCTTTTGTCGGATTTAATACGTCTACCCTAGTGTGTGGCTCGCCTTATACATTCGGGGTTATTTAGTATTATAAATGCCATTTTGTGCAAAATGTAATACGTGCGTGTTATTTACAGAATAGTAGCAAAATATTATTCTTGTTTAAATACAATAATTGTAATAATAATTTATTTTTCATAGGAAAATAGAAATTTATAAATTGAGGTCATTATCAATATTCTATTCATCACAGAATATAGAATATCTCTTATTTTGACATTGAGTACTTTTTAAATATCTATGTGTATTAATTTATTTATTGTTTTTGATCATAAGAGTTTGGCATATTGCCACCGTGTATGGCACAGTCAGCGACAACGTGAGTGTAAGTAAAGTGGAATTAATTGATATCCACGGGCATTTACTTCGTACTAAGGCAGAATATACAAAGCAGCAGTACGACCAGCCATAATGTATTGTGCTGAATGTAGGGCTCTCAAAAAGAAAATAGAATACACAGCGCGGAAATGAAAATCCTAAGATGGGCGGGCGGCGTTACAAGATTAGACCACGTCAAAAATATCCACATCACCCGGAAAAGTTGTTAGAGAGCCGACTTAGGTGGTACGGACATGTTATGCGACGACCGCCTGATCATATGACATGAAAGTCCTTGACATGAGTAGCCAGCCCAAGAGACGTGATAGACCTCGCCTCACATGGATATCCCTCATTAATAAAGATCTGCGAGAGCATCAGTTAAGACCACAGATGACTCAGGACAGACCGTCTTGGAGAAGAGTGACCAGAAGGGCCGACCCCAAATAAATGGGAATAAGGCCAGGCAAAAGAAGAAAGGGCATTTACTTAATATAACCTACTTCCAGGCTATTGCAGCGCCACCTAGATATAAGACAGAATTTTGAAATTTTTCAGAGTAACGACCTTGTAGTATGGCGATTAGCAGTCCCCTTCATTTATTCGTCCAAGATAATTATTAGTACGAAAATCGGTCGCAAAGAAAACTTCCTTCGATCTGACAGGACGTGTTGATCTTTGTATTATTAATAATTATAATAAACTATAAATTAAACAGCATGGTATTCAATAAAATCAATACTCAGAATTCCATGTTCTGTGTTACTATTCTTACAGATGTTTTGTGTGATTTGTGATTTTATAAAACCCTCTTTAGCTTTACTGAGAACTTTGTTCTTTTCTAAATGTTCGTTAATGGCATTTCAATAACTCAGCTTTATGTATAACAATTGTAATTAACCCGCGAATTTCCCTTAAACGTATAAAGTTAAAATGTGAATAATTTGCATCAAAATTGTAAGTTTACTTCTATTAGTGCTGTAAATGACAATATAGGAGTTATGATCACGAAAATCCGTGCTTGTTTACGGCAAATGTGCAAATAATTCTCGTTCATTATGTATTGTTTATTGGATTTTGTTACAATAGCAATAATATTAAAGTAATATAGAAAATGTGGAACCATCTGCTAAACGGCTCTAAATGCGCCACGAAGCCATAAGAATATCCGCCGTTTAAAACGGATGTACATGTTTTAAAGAATGTTTAGTGCACTTATGATTATTAGCACTTTCTACCACTTGCTTTGTCAATCACAACCTTGCTATTGTGGTAGTAGGCAATATTTTGTATTGTACTAGGTGTTACATTTTTTTTTTTTTTTTTAAGTATTTGGAATTGAGAACAACGTAACCGGAGAGCGTTGTGGTGTGGGAGAGAACGTAATGACTGAGGTAGAAAACAGAATGCTTCAATGATTTGGTCATATAGAACCATCGAGTATATAACCAGAAATATAGACGAGATGTCATTTAATTTGTTTGAAAACTATTCTGCCAAATCATTACTGTGACAACTGCGCTCCGATTGGCCAGCCCGAGTTCGAAACAATTGACGGGTGTCGTCAATTGTTTCACTTCAAGTCGACCAGTTCAACTTTGCTATAATGGGTGATAATTGAAAATTAACATATTTAATCACCGATGAAATGTGACTCCGTTTGTTTTGTAATTAGATGTTTTGCTGTTTTTCCCACACCACCGAACGGAACAGCCCCCATATTTAGAGATATTATCTTTATTACAATAAATACAGAACTTTTTTGGAATATACGGAGACGTACACACAGGCCAGTTGTTGGCGCTGTACTATTTCAGCTTTCTAATTTGTGATTTCAGTGCAAACGAGAGTTGATATTTAAAAGTAATATAAGGCCCATTTGCCTGATGAGCTGCCAGGGATGAATGGCCTTTATTTCATTTCTATTTCTGGTTATTATACTCGCTGTATAGAAAGGACTGATCTTTATATACACATATTTATAGTGATACTGGAAGGAAACGTGGAAAATTCTACCTAGGCATACATATCTCAACAATATTGACGCTGTCCTTGAAAAGGCCAGCTTGAATTTTAATTCAAGACTAAACGGGTGTATCCGAGACTAATGCCAGCGGAGAAAGCTAGTATATGTCAGGTGGTTTCGGATGTAGAGTCTGACAGTGGAACATAAGCCTGATAGTATCAAGCTGGATTTCACAATATACAAGTGTATGTAAATGGCATAGAATTGAATATTTCTTAAACCGAGCATGCTGTATATCGCAAACGGTGTTTAATAAAAAAACGATGTGGTTTTAGTAAAGGCTAAACACGAACATCTGCCATGTTACAGGTATTGAAACTTTTAGAAGTTCCGTATTGTAACAAGTACGGCAAACCCATGTAAGCTCTAGTGAAATATAACTTTTTATATAAAAAAACCGGCCTTAAAGATTCGTGGAATTGCATCTACTTGCCAAGTTTTATTGAATTCGGTTACAGGAAAGGACGCAAAATCAGATTCATCCCCTAGTTTGCCACCCTTAGAAGGGGGATATTTTCTTCAAATTTAAATGGGACCAATGCTGAGGTACCCTCTTTCCAGCAAAAAAAGAATCATGCTCATTGGTTTACAAATGAGTATTCGCGAACATATATACAAAAACTGCAGCCGAATTGAGAACCTCCTCCTTTCTTGAAGTCGGTTAAAAATAGTTTTATTCAAGTTTAAAGTTGAAAACTATCTATCTACAGCTTTGGACAATACAATTTATCATCTGTGATTGTCTATGGCGGTCGTAGTATCCGTTCGTATGAAAGGTGTTTAAGTGTACAAGTTTGACACAAAGCATATGCTGGTTTCATACATTGTGCACTTTGAATCCAACACTAAGGAAGCCGCGACCAAAAGCTAGTCAATAAATTAAATATTGCCTATAACCAAATATCTACAAACACACAAAACAATTCAGAAATTCATATCCAACCCTATTTGATACATAACTTCCTCTATATCCTGTCCGAACATCGAGGTCGTACCATTCGCTGTGGTGGGGGCATCCTCGTCATCCGTATCCTCGGGTGGTGCGGAACCTCCTCCCAGGGGGGTCAGGCCGAGGATAATGCGGATCTGGTCGGTGAGGTGGGGCGCTGATACGACCTGGTGGTATATACCTTCCGCTGCGCTAAGAATTGTGTCTACATCTAGTGACATTGACAAGTCGTTGACGTGCTGAAAAATATTTTAAACAAGTGTTAGAAATCTACGATGACGATGTAGTTTCCATGTGGCTGTGTGGTGGAATATTTCTTAAATCTTCTTCATACAAGTCTCCTCGAATAAAGGTTAACTCTATTCAGGGTTTATGGTCAGCCGTTCTACACAAGTCAGCTGTGATATCATTATACTAAGCGAGCTTTGGATAGACTCAGAATTCAGTATAATTACTAGTCGTACCGTTGTACATTAAATAAATTACCACCACCGAATAAACGTGTAAAAGCTTTTACCGTATAATTATTAACACAAAGATCAAACACTTTAGAAAAAATCCTTTGATCCGGCCGGATTCGAACCGACTAAGCCAACTAAGCCACGGAACGAGGCAGCGGACTTCACGAATTTTTCTATGTGTTTGTTGTCGGATCTTTTGTCTTATATAGGTATATACAAGGTTATTTGTATATATGTATACTAACAACTTCCCTGGACTATATTACTAACATCTTAAACAACAACTTTTGATTCACGACTTTTTACAAAACATAATAAAATAACGAGTTCTTAGGTTTTCGCGATTGTTACACATAGGAAATGAAACTATTTTTCCGGATTTAAATCGCGTATATTTGTTTTTTCAAACAAACCGACGTTTCGGGCCCTTTACAGGTCCCATGGTCACGGTTGACTGTGGTGGTACAGTCTTCAACCAGTTATGTCTAATATTGATGCAAACCACCCTATTTTTTCACTATAGTTACAATAGTTATTAATTAAATACCTTATTTTTAATTTTACAAAGAAAACTTGAAACTTGTTTAAGTTTTAAACTTTTAAATTTTTGTCGTACTATCTAACACTTTTTAGATCTGCACTTCGTAGTAAATTGTTTAGCGAGTTCCGCCGGCCGCTTGCTTTACTACCGAGCGTTCTGTTTAAATATCTTTATTTTTATCTTTATCTTTATTATTAGTATAAAAGCAAAACCTGCTGAGTTATTAATAGTCATGGAACAAAACTTGTTGTTTCTGATGTTAGTAATATTTTTAACTAGCAAATTATTTTCAAAGCTGCTATCTTTTACAAAACTCCATATTGAAAGGACTGTTTTAATATTGAACAGAAACCGAAATAATGAAGTAAAGTGTTCACCTTGAGGATCTCAGTGAACCCGTAGTCCCTTGAGATAAGCACGTCCTTCTCTGCGTCGAGTATAGCAACACATATCAGGAGGTGGAAATTGGCGCACGGCAAGCCTGTCCATAGCACCTCCCAGAGTCTGTCGAAAGGAAATAGAGAAATAAGGTCGGGGTCTTGAAGTTGGGCCACTCAGTAGTTTTATAATATAAATATTTTAAACGTAGTGACATGTAAAGGAATATGAAAAAGCTAAAACGTTGAATTTAAATTGTAATGTCATCGCAGTACTGTCTAATTTTGCTTGCTTCGCTGTCAGTCGAACAAACGAAGACTAAAGCGTGAATGATGCTCTGTATACAATTTTAACGCCCTATAAGTTCGGACACTTTCTGGCGCGGACCCGACGTCCATATAATTGTAAGTCAATGGTGTCAGCAGAATATTTAATTATACTTTCAACAAGTACACAACTAATTTTTTATTGAATTGATATTCAATTATTTTTATTTGAAATTACTCCACTAGATCGTTATAATTATTAATACAAAGATCGAACACTCAGAAAGAATTCCCTCGATCCGGCCGGATTCGAACCGACGTCTTCTAGCATACCGTGCCAGACGCTATACCAACTAAGCCACGGAACGAACCAGCGGATCTCACGAATTCTTCTATGTGCTTGCGTCGTATATTTGTGATACGTACCTCATAATGTCTCTATGCGAGAATTCCCTCTTAAACCAGACGAGCAACCATCTGAAGCAGAAGTACATATTGGCGGAGTCTTTGGCGGCGAGATGTTGTGCAAGGCCGGGTGATGCGAAGGTGATCAGCTGCTGCAGCTGGAGGAGCTGCTGCTTCATGCCGGCTTGATCCATGTCGAAATTCGATGCCTATGAGAAAAGGACATTTTTTTATTAGGAGATTTTATTATAGCTTTTTGCCTGCTTTAAACCCTCGTCGCATTATACCTAAGGTTACGAGCCTCTGCGTATTTTTAAAGTAACACCTGATAGATTAATTTAATGACACATTTTATTGCACCCGTGTTTTATAGCTAAAGTAACGGCACGCTATGGTGGCCATTTTGACAGATCACAATATAGAGGTGAAATGTATCTATTACTTAATGTCTTGTTAATAATACAAATTACTATAAATTCAAATGTTAAACTGCAATGCCCGAACAGGGTTCATGTACTGTCATTGTGATAGTTATTAAGATCAATTTTACACAAATTGTACATGGAGCAATAATGAATAAACAAATAAAATAAATAAATCTCAAGTCATTGGGCGAAAAAATATAATCAAATCGAGTCACATCTATAAATTTTTAGAATAATAACTTAGTATTGCGAGGCGTAGCTGATTCAAGTTTTAATAAATAATTATATATAAATTTTTTTTGACGTACCTAAGGTAGAAAAATATAATCAAAATTGTTTGTGTATGTGTGTCAGAATTTACAATAGATTACCAAATGACATTAAACACTTGCCCATTACATTATTTAAGACTAAATTATATGAATTGTTAAAGAATATAGTATATTACAGTATTAGGGAATTTCTACAATAATTTTTATGTAAAAGAATTTAAATTAATTATATATAACTTAATGTAAATGTAACCATGTGACGACCTATTTTTCATTTATTTTGCATGCCTAAATTATCTTCGGGCGAAACATGCTTGAACTTATATGTATATTACTGTGTTATCAAGACCACCATGTTTTATGCAAATAAACGATTTGATTGATTGATTGATAAAACGAAAATAAAAATGTGGTCAGCGATCCTGTAAGTGACGATATAGGTATTAGATCACATTTTTTAAATTACAAATTTCCAAAAACAAATGCCGAGTTGTGTCGTAAAATTGTCCATATATCCATAAATTTTTCTGCGCGTCACTATTGACAAAAATGTATATCAATTAGCTCCTTCGACGTGGTTATGAATTAATACGAAACTTGATGAGCGAGGCCTTTGTTTTTAAACCTTATAGATGAAGAAAAAATAGTATTTAAACAGTAGAGCCTGTTTTCTGCAATACTTATTGTGCACACCCAAAATTCTTATCGGACTGACACTGGAATCAATAAAAAGATCTCCCATTAAACCATACCGAATGGAGACCTTAGCAAAAAACAAAAACACTTACAATTTTATCCATGAACCCGACAAAACACCAGAAGCTGTCAACTTCGTTGCCCAAAAGCAGCAGCAGAGGCGCCAGGATATCGCTCATGCCCTGGACGTAACCCAAATCGAAGTTGTACATGACATACGTCATGAGGATGTCCTGCAGCATCAGCAGGTTCGGGTTATTGTCGCCTGCGAAGAACGGATGCGTTCTGTCGGTTCTGTTCACGTCTTTTTCGACTAAACTTTTTCTGTCTCTGTACTCTGTGAACCTGGGGAGTTGAATACGTGATTTCATTTGTGCTATTGACATAATATAGTTACCTCAATAACGTTCGACCAATATGATTTTTTTTCGTTGTTTTCGATAGTTCTTCTGGTCATCGTAATGGTAGACGAAATTTAGTATGTTTTTACTAAACTAGTCGTGCCATCTTTTGAGCACTTTGAGAACTACCGAGTAGCGAAATCAGCTGTTTAAAGACCACGACGCCATTTTATTCCACTTATAGTGTATTGTCGCGCACAAGCAACGATTTGAACGATTTTTATTGATTTTTAAATGATTACAAACATCTCATCATTGGCCTTTAAGCGTTATTTTTTTAATACGCGATAATCAGAAACAAAATAGCTGTTACAAGCAGCCGCAGTGACGATCAGCATTAATCTCTTACAGATTTGGCTTTCGGATTTTGATAAGCTGGCTACATTTTGTATAAAACCCGATAATACTTTACTACAGTCGGTTTTTTTTTTGAAAATGCAGTAAAATGACAGTTCACTGCGCAAAAGTGTTGCCCCACTTGCAAGCAGCTAGTGATTGCAGTCGATGAAATATTCTATCGTTTATCGACTGAATATTGATCGCGCTTTTGGAATAAATAGCCAAAATTGTTTCCTTTGAATCATCTTTGGCTTATTATACCTCCTACTGCTGGGTACAAGTTAATTTGAATTGCCAATTTTTGTAAATTCATACATACACACTACATTTACAACTACTTCTATTAGAAATACAAAAAGGGACATATTTTAAAGTATTTTTATTTCAATTTAATATACATAAGCAAATTTTTATTGAATTGATATTCAATTATTTTTTATGCGTAATTACTCCACTAGTTTGTTATAATTATTAATACAAAGAAAAATAACAAAAATACAAAGACACGACAAAAAGCACATAGAAAAATTGGTGAAGTCCGCTGGTTCGTTCCGTGGCTTAGTTGGTGTAGCGTCTGGCACGGTATGCTAGAAGACGTTGGTTCGAATACGGCCGGATCGAAGGAATTTTTTCTGAGTGTTCGATCTTTGTATTAATAATTATAATATACAAAAGCAAATTAAAAAAGTATATAAATAAAAATTTTGGAAATGAAACTATTTTTCCGGATTTAAATGGCGTATATTTGTTTTTTCAAACAAACCGACGTTTCGGGCCCTTTACAGGTCCCATGGTCACGGTTGACGGAAAAATAGTTTTATTTCCTATGTGTAACAATCGCGAAAACCTAAGAACTCAATAAAAGTTTTGAAATTGCAACACTAGTACGCCAACTGTTAAAATAAGAATAAAGAAGACAATACCACAATTAGTAATGATTAGAATGTAGTAACATTCATAATCAAGAGATTTTTGCACAAATTTTACCTTCTGTAATGTTCTATCGATAAAACTGTCGACAACAACTACGTGACTATTTAAAATTTCACGAAAACTGGCAACCCTGCAAATGTCATTTTACTCCATCTTCAAATGACAGACTATAAATCACGAGTCTTCAACTACGTTCATAAGTAAGTTACTTGCCTATTCTCTTGGCCCTCAGTCATGGACCGCCATTGCAGCTTCATGGAGAAGTACTCCTCGGATTTCTTCTTCCGTAAAGACCGCAGCTCGCTGTGGGACATGTTCCACGGATGATAATCCAGCAGGTACTTCCAAACGGACTGTCGGATTGAGTGAGCCACTCCCTGGGAATACCAAAATATTATTTGTAAATGTAATTGTCAAAAATTAGTCCGATGCGTAAGAACCAAGGACCAAGAGCTAATCTTCATACCATAGATTGTAACTCTGAAAAAGGTCAAAAATCCGCCTCAGATCTAGATAGTGCTGATCAAAAAATAGCCTGGAAGTAGTTTATATGGTTACTTATCAGTAGTCTGAAATGACATTTTCCAGAAATAACGTTTGCCCGAATTTTCATAACTTCGAAAGTAATTTTGAGAGGAAAATGTTTTTCTTTTAAACCTAACCTAATCGAACCGAACCTAATCGTGTCAACATGCCCGGAAAAAACAACGGTTTCGTTATAATCCGGTTTTCGGTGCAATGAAGATTCGAATAAACGTAATTTCGGAAAAAAAAATTCGAGTTTGTGATAGGTTACCGTTTATACTACGTTAATGGCCGTGGACATCAAATAATTCCTCTTTAATATGGAATAAGAAGTCAGTATTTTTTCCTTGTAATATATTTTCTGAAATTTGACATATGTATATGCATGTTAATAGATAGCATTGTGTGTTACAAACTAATTTATAAATTAACGCTTCCTAATATGGGTAGATGGCGCTAAATCTAAACAAAATAAAAGAATAGCCGGCACTATAGTCCATTTGTTTAGATACTTAACTAAATGTATATAAGTCAATAAAAAGATGTATCAAGACTGTTTACATTTAGTTAAGTACAAACGGACTATATCTATAAAAATCCGTTCAATAAGCGCCATCTAGTTGTTTTATTTGTTATCACTAGAAATTAGAGCAGCTTTGATAAATTCATCGAGTCTATAACCAGAAATATGTTCCTGGTAACTCAACAGTGATCCATCACTTATAAATATCAATTCTCGTTTGCACTGAAATATAAACAACTGCCAACGACTGACCTGTGTGTACGTCTCCGAATATTCCAAAAATGTTCTGTATTTATTGTAATAAAGACAATATCTCTAACAATGGCGTGCTGTTCCATTCGCTGGTGTGAGGAAGAACAGTAAAACATCTAATTACACAACAAATGGAATGAAATTTCATCGGTAATTCAATATTGAATATATAATTTTGCAATTGTCGTCCATTGTAGTAAAGCTCAAGTTAACTGGTCGATTTGAAGTGAAACAATTGACGACACCCATCAATTGTTTCGAATTCGGGCTAGCCAATCGGGGCACAGTTGTCACCGTAATGATATTGCAGAATAGTTTTAAACGAATTAAACTATTTCTGGTTATATACTCGATGGATAAATTGCAGCTTGTCAATATAAAACAAATTAGTTACAAAAATAGCTATTTGGTACGCGTCGCGACATCTTGTGTACCAATAAGTACTAAATGCCCGACAGTTGTCATGTATCGCGAATAGCAGACTTCTTGAGTTATTGGTTCATGGTAAGAACTAAAGACATTTATAAATGTATATAACTTATAAATTAAAGTCATATGTACATGATGCCACAGGGAATCCAACTGCTGAGAGGGCTCACTTGAAAAACAACGATGCTCCCACTAGACTACCACCTACCAAAGAATGTGAAAGAAAACTTACCCCTCTAAATATAAGTTGTCGCACCCCGTCGACTTCAATAATTCTGCCCTCTGTGTCCTGAAGGCCCTCCCATTTCTCCGTCGAAAGCGGCGACCCTCTGATGAATACAATTTTTTTTATCACGCTATAATAAAATTATAGGTATAAACTTCGTATTACAGCGTTGTTATTTGAAACACAAAAGCTTTTTTTTTATCAAATATAACCATTATTTTTTCATTGCATCTTTAATTTAGCATTAATTCACATCAATTTTAACGTAATGTAAAATTAATTGCTAAATAACAAACTTTGTAAATAGCTAAATTTCTTTGTAGGTTAAAAATATAAATCGAATTGAAAAAGCTTGCAAAGCTGGCAGAGTTTGCAAACAAATAAATATTATAATGCTATAATAAAATTATAGATTTAAATTTCAAACGATAATGTTGTCATTTGTGACACAAAACCTACTTTTATCACGCGACAATACATATAACTGCCTCTGTAGCTGATCGGTTACCATCTTGGTCTGCCGCGCAGAGGTTCAGGGTGCGATTCCCGAGACGGGAGAAAGCAAGGCCTATATTTATTTCTCTCGTGAGTTTGGGTGTAATTTGTAGCTGTCAAAAAAAATTCGGAGTAAACTTAATATTAATAATACAAAAAAACTATATGGACATGGCAGCATTTATTCGTTCACAAACCTGGGTATGTTAGGTCGCGGTGGGAGGGTCGGTTTAACGCTGATAACCTCATATTCGTCGCTCTTTGTAACTGTAGTAGCGTCTTCTAAACCACTCATGCTTTTCGTCAGCAGATCCGCTACTTCTTCTGACACGTCACGTTTCCCATTTACTCCTTCATTGCCATAGTAGACTGGAATTAAACAACGGTGGTATGTAACAGGGTAATTCTGCCATTTGATAAATAAACCTTACGGGCATTACTGCAAGGTGCACTTTTGCTTCTAGAACTACAATCAAAAGAGAAACGTGCTCAGGAGAACAGGTATGAGTAAACGGCGGTATGAGGTTTGAACTTATGCTTGTAAAAATAAAGGTCAAACTCCCCTTGCCTTTTTTTAGAATTTCAAGTGACTGGACGAAAAAGTCGTGCGCCTGATCGTAAGCTACATGGTGGTTTTGACATTGACGTTTTATGTCATAGACTAAATGCTTCAAACACATAATTATTCATAATTTGAAACATTGAAATCGTCACAATAATTGGTCGTAGTTTCAAATTTAACTTTACGCTGTTGGCGTATCGTTCAAAGTTCAATACCATTACTTCATACCTATTACAGCAAGTTACCACGTTTTGATTTTATATTCAAATTTCAATAAATGTGCTACCATCTAGCGGTTAACTGAACGATGACGAATTTGCAATATTTACTTAGTTCTCCAAAAAACAAGCTTCAATATTGCAGTAGAAGGTTTACAATTGTTTCTTGTAACAAAAAAGTTATTACGATAAATAGAAAATTTAAATCTTATTAAAATTAAATAAACTAAGTCTTAATGATGATGCGACTATCTTTTTAACACTCCAAAGTAACGATAATTTCTAGGTTTCGCGCGAGACAATTGACATGAACATAAAGTACAAAGCGATAATAGCGAACTGAACTCAAGTTTGAGGAACCCTGCATTTATTGTGCTGTTAATTTCTGAATTTAAACCAAGAATATGTAAACGTACTCACGTTCTTTCCGAAGGGAAGGTACATGTGCAAAGAGAAAAGAAAACAGAAATACATTGTAAGTTATAAAGTTGTTTAGTTGAAAATACAAAGAGCAGGTCTTACCAATATCGGTGAGCTTGGAGAAAGCCTCCATAGTGGTCTCATAAGGTCGCTGTTTGAAATTGGAAACGAGGTTCCAGACGACATCTGTCGTGTTTTCCGTGAAGATGTTCAGCTCCGCAAAGGATCGATTGAGGTCCAGCGACTCTTGGTTTGGCTCCACTACTACATATGTGTTTCTGGTGGAGATGATTTATAATATTTTTAAACTATTTATTAATTTTTATTTATCTTAAAGGAAAACCAACCGCTTGAAACTAGCTTATAACATTTTCTATCGATAATAATCTATCGATAAAACTTTCGACAACTAAAAAAATAAGAAAGGTCCAAGTATTGCGCCTTGTGGAACACCAATTTTACCGGAGAACCCAAAGAAATCACTCCATTTATGTCTACTTTCTGAATTCTACCGTTAAGATATGACGAGACAAGTTCCAACGCCTTGCCACTTACTCCGTAATATTCCAGCTTCCTAATAAGAGTAAGTAATATGATCCACGCAATCAAATGCCTTTGAGAGGTCACAGAAAAGTAGCGTTCTGGGACCTTTCCCAAGCATCAAAGATATGTTTTAGTAGTGCTACCCCCGCAGCGCTAGTCGATCTACCACTAGTAAACCCATATTGTTCACTATGAAAAATAAGATTCCTACCGAAATACGACAGTAGTTGAGTCAACATAACCTTTTCGAATATTTTACTTAAAGCTGGTAGAATTGAAATGGGCCTATAATTACTACGATCAACTTTTCTACCGCTTTTGAATAAAGGAATAACCTTACTGTATTTCATCAAATTAGGAAAAATACCTTCGTCAACACACCTATTGAATGCATCAGCTAAATGTGGGGAAATTAGATAAATTACCGAGTCTATAACTTTAATATGCCCCAGAGATTTTCAGTTTTTTTTAACATGTATACATTTAAAAGCTTTAATGATGTCTTTTGAATTAACATGATGAAAATTAAATACATGTTAGATCTAACACCTCTAGCTGAAAACATCGTGATGAAACTCGTGAAACCCTAGTTGAAGAAGGTTCACAACCCAAACCGTGCTGGGCCACAGTGGCGGACACAGCAAGGAACAAAGGTATTCAAACAAAATATTTCAAACAAACGTCGGTTTGTTTGAAAAAATAAATATACGCGATTTAAATCCGGAAAAATAGTTTCATTTCCTATTACATCTATTTGCCAAGTTTTACTTGTATCGGTTAAACGAAAGTGCGAGAAACCGGATTCATCGTCTAGTTTGCCACCCTTAGAGGTGGTTCTATTCTATTCTATACACACAAAATACAGTCGAATTGAAACCTCCTCCTTTCTTAAAATCGGTTAAAAAAGGGCAGCTTAAAATGAAAAACACACCTGTCGTGTCTCGTCTTAGCAGTCTTGAGGTGATTCTTCAAATTAGCGACGAACATCTCGGCGTGTCCATGCTGGAAGTAAAATGTCGCCTGCCACACACCCGGCTTAGTGGAGAAATGCATTTGCTGACTGTTTCGGGTAACTTTGAACGTCTTTAACTCATCCAGGGAGATTTTTATAATGCGCGCGCGAGCCGTGGCATAGTCAGACGTCATGTTGCCGCTGAGTGTGCGTTGGCGACGACCTATGGAAATAATTTCTTGAAATTATCAAGAAAAATCAAAACATTAGAAAACAAAATAATCAAAACCTTTGGCGGTCAAAATCGCCTTTTTTGTTTGTTACATCAAACAAATTATATCGACATTTTGATGTTATACTATCACAGACATATCTTCGTTTTGTAGAAAGGGTGAAACTGACATTACGAAAAAAATTTCAGGGGAGCATGGTTTAGGTTTTAACGACTGTTTTAAAATAAATTTTAAACTTCAACTTAATTGAAACCAAAATTTTATTTAAAACAGGTCGTAAATATTTCAAAACAGTCGTAAAAAACGTCGCATATTCAATTCCATAAAAGTTAGCAAATTAAACTAAAAATCGACAAATTCTTTAAAAAACCTGAGTAGTTTTTAATTAATTGGTCGATTTTTAGTGTTCTTGTAAGTAATGGGTATAGTTAAAATTCTTTTTTTTAATGAGTAACAAAAACTCTAGGGATTGTAATTTTTAAGTTCATTGAATGTCAAGATGGTTGACCATGATATTCAATTTTTTTTGTGAAATTCTCCACTAATTTGTAATAATACAAAGAACACTGAGGGTCGTATTCCAGAACTCTACTCAATACTCAAGTCAGAACTTGAGTATTGCAGTGAGCACTGAAAATCATACTCAAGTCCTTGCCATTAAGTCGTATTTCCAGTGCTTGAAATCATACTCAAGTCTGCTCAAATCCTGACTTGAGCATTGAGTACAGTTCTGGAATACGACCCTAAGAAAAGATTCCTTCGATCCGGCCGGATTCGAACCAACGTCTTCCAGCAAACCGTGCCAGACGCTATGCCAACTAAGCCCCGGATCGAACCTTGTGAATTTATCTACGTGCTTGTTGCAATCTTTTTTTTAACGACTTTTTGCCGTAGCACCATTGAAAGAGAAATCTAGGGATTGCTTTTTTAAAAATTCATATTTTTCACATTTTTAAATTTACAATACTGATTTAAACATAGATAGAAACAACCTGACAAAGCGAACCGGTTTACTCTCCTGGATTTTTGTCCAAGTTAGCAGAAACTGCATAGTAATAATAACCTTTTGTATAAAGTATTTGTAAAATCTCTTAAATAGCAAATAATGAACGTAGAAACGTAGGTACGTAGGTACATTTACCAGGCAAAGTATAGGTATACTTTGCCTGGTAAATGAATTTGTGACTTTGTGAAGGCGACTGTCTTAATATGCCAAACGGCGAGTTGTCACCGTTGAAAACAAGTCACGTTCTTACCTATAGTATTGACAACTGCCCACTCCTGATCCTGAGTATCGGAGTCGATGGTAATCAGATCGTTAGGCCGCCATTCAATGCACTTGGACCCGTCTCCGTTCTGCACGATGCACAGCATGCCAATGGAGTTCAGGTCTGTGATTGGGCGGCCCGCGCATGCTTTTAATAGGACGCCATCTTGGGTGAAGATGTCCTGGAATAGACAACATTATAACCACGTTGAGGTCGGTTTTTTTAGTGCTCTGTACGGAGATTATCATTTCATTAAGTATAGGGTCCCAATAACTGCCTCCGTGATCGAACGGTTACCACAGACTACCACACAGGGATCGCGGGTTCGATTCCCGGGCAGAGAGAAATACTTGTATGGTCCATATTTATATCTTTCGTGAGTTTGGATGTAATTTGTGGTTATCTATACATGTGTCCATAGCACCCGCGATACAGGGTTATCTTTGCGGAGTTATAAGTGTGTGCTTTATTATTATAAAAAAAAAACTTCATAAAAATGTTTGTGGTATACGGTCCTGGTGTGTCTTTGTTTTTCCAAGGTCTTGTCCAAAATGTCTCATGACCTCGGTGGCCGGTTAGCAATTTGAAAAACAATCTTTTCTAAATTCTACTCCCAAGTGGTCTGGGTACAGGGAATTATTTAATTTATGTGTGCGTGGACTGAGGGCCCACATGATTTTTGCCAGTTGTAATACCTGGAAGGTTTAGTACAAATTGTAAAGCATTTTGTAAAACACAACCTGGAATTTGTAAAGAATACATTAAAAAACTATACAACATAAGGTGCGGTCTCTCAAGTCTCACACCAAAGCTTCCACTTCTGGGCAAGTATTTAGTTTGCCGGCATTGTATGTTAACAGAAATTTAGTAAAAACCTCTTTAAACATTTACACAATGAACAAAACGTAATTTGGCAATGATTATATATTATTACATGTTTCTTTATATGGGCCCTGAGAAACCACATTTAAAAAACGTATAAATGAATAAATATATACAGGGTGTAAAATTGAGACGGCAGCAAGGCCAGCCACCTTAATCGTTGTAGTTACAGGAAAACGGTTCCAGAAGACTATCCATGGATAGAGGTATCCATGAATTTTGAAGATATTTTGATTGGCATTCACAGATTTAAAAAAATGTTACAGTTAACAACCTTTTTTATGACATTCGATCCGGTCTCTGTTAAGGACCAATAGTCTCTATGGGACCAACTGAGGTAAGAGTACTCGAAATGTCAGACATCGCAAAAAACTTTTTACTATACATTTTGTAGGGACATATTTAACAATTAGTTATTCTAGGTTAAGGAAACTAACAAATTGACAACGTATTATGTATTTCAAAATAAAAACAAATAACAAAAACCAAAATAACATAAAAAATGTATGATACCAAGTGCTCGAATTGATTGCCGCCTTGGCGGATGCATCGATTGGCTCTCTTCCGCAAACAGCAAGTAGCGGCTGA
>NW_020653718.1:3584576-3604831 GCF_003589595.1 Hyposmocoma kahamanoa
ATTACTGATGAAATGTGATTCAGTTTCTTTTGTAATTGGATGTTTTGCTGTTTTTCTCACACCATCGAACGGAACAGCCCCCCCATTGTTAGAGATATTATCTTTATTACAATAAATACAGAACATTTTTGGAATATACAGAGACGTACACACAGGCCAGATGTTGGCGCTGTACTATTTCAGCGTTCTAATTTGTGATTTCAGCGCAAACGAGAGTTGACATTTGAAAGTGATATAAGGCCCACTTGCCTGGTGAGTCGCCAGGGATGAATGGCCCTTATTTTGTCTCTATTTCTGGTTATATACTTGATGAATTATGGTAACAATGTTCATCAAATGAATCACTGGCCGCAAATATACCACAACTTGTAATTAAAAAAAAGAATGATTTCATTGTCTCTTGATTTCAATTAAACATTCCAGTTCATGACCAGTGGTTCATGTGAACATAGCTATCAGAATTCAATCTCTTTTTAACATTTGTCTGTTGTGATCTCCTCCTTTCGTAACTTACAAAATTGGTCCAATGAGTTTCACAACATAATGCACGAGTCTATACTCGACTTGTAGCGCTTATAAGGGTGGTTTTTTTTGGGATTTGTGAAGCAACATCACAATCAATTAATTGTGACCGCCACTAACTACTACTTAGAGGCAAGATTAAAATAATTAGGTGTAGGTCTTTTTAACTGGCTGGGGAATAAGGTTTGTCAATCCAGAATGTACAATACCTGCCCCTACTCAGTTTGAAGTTGGATTTATTTAAATGACAATGTACCATAAACACAGTTTCACTGGCATGATATTTTTTTTTTTAATATAACATCAAGTGACGGGATGAACAAGTTGTGTGCGCCTGATTGTAAGCCTGTCCGTAACAGTTACAGTGCCACTCAGAGCTTTAAATCGCAAAGATTTGAGTGGCAGTACCACTGCCCGTCACCCTGAGGCATAAGTTGACAAGTCACATGTGCCTGTAATTTCACCAGCACCCTTACGCTTCAAAACACAGTAATGCTGACTGTACTGCTTGGCGGCAGAAATAGGTAAGGTGGCAGTGCTATCCTGGGCGAACTCTTTCACAAGTAGCTCTACTGCTACGAAGTCTCAAAAGCCTCAAAATGCTAAAGAAATTTCCATCATGTACTCAGAACATAGACGTTAGAAATATACCCATATACTCGTGAGAATATACGTGTAAGTTTTATGAAAAGATAAATATGACGCAATTTGCAAGATGGGCATTTATGAAGCACTATTGCGGGAGAAATTTCTGTGCATGTATTTATGGCATGATACCAAGGTCACGTGGTCCGAGAGCAACAAAACAAAGGTCTCAAAGTACCTACTCCATACGAACTTACCTTACACTGCTCTGGTATATCCTCAACGGAGCTCGAGGACATTTTGCAAACAAAAACGCCAAATAAAGACAATTAATGCAATAAATTCGTCAATTAACACCAAAATAACGAAATGAAACCATAGTTTTCGAAGAATTTTGTCAACAAAAAAGTAGTAAACATGTCAATGCTACAGTAAATCTGTAACGCAAAGCCACTGACTCACGTGGGGTTGGAACATGATATATGAATTATTTCAGCTATAGACTGTCTGACAAGCCGACAACTATTATATCTGACACTGTCAAAAAGACAGTGGTTAAAAATATTAACATTTTTGGCAACACCTTTGATAAAAAAAATCCAGTCTGTGTTGCCAAGTGGTTATACTTCTTACATTTTTCGTAACTTTTGGTGCTTTTGGTCGTCTGCAAAATTTTCGTAACTTTTGAGAATAATATTTTTTTAAATCCAATTATATTTTGTTAATGTAAATCAAAAAGCAGTTGACGACCGTGCCCAAATTAGACAATATAGTTACTCGGGGAAGAAGCAAACAAAATTAAATCTACCAATTTCTGGTTATGGCTTCATTTTTCTTGACTGTATTTATTTACTTTGTTCGTATCCTGATTTTTATACAAATGTGTTTTAAATAATGTTTTTTGGAACACAAGTTAGTACACCCAAGCCCCAAGGTTAGGGTTAAGGTTTGATAGGTCTTGTGACTCTGTACTCTGTATTGTTTTTTATGATAGGTAACTAAATATATTGAAGTATTTGCTAAATACAAAAGGAATGACGTAATTTTTTATTTATTTTATATAAGTAGTTAACCTAGTAGACTTTTAAATAAATAACTGGACATAACGTACTTACATAATATTATACAAAAGAAATGAGTTTTATTTGTGGTACCGACTTATTTTGTTGCCAAAATAACAAACTAACTATAAATGTGGAAGCGTAACGTTTCGTGCCATTCCTTGAAAAATCCAACACTTTGAGGTGGAACCCGAGCCTACGTCTAATCCCCCGTTATAAACGAGTAGGCAGAATTAAATCGTGCAATTCCACTGCACATTCTCCATGATTTATCAGCAGGCATCTTTACGGGCGGCGGCGGTGTTCAAGACTGCAGCTTTGCCTCTACTAAATCCGAGTTACCTATTAGCCTCTTTGTGCGCTTGTCAATTGAATCCAAAGTGACCGGTTGGTATTTAGCAGACCCATCCCATAAGTGGCAGCAGCGCTCCATGTGCACGTGAGTTGCCCTTTAAGGCGGAAGCCATGACGTTGTCGCATGACACAGCGACCTGCATCTCCGGCACTAGCCCGGAGAGCTAGTAGTAGATAAGCTAGATATCTTCCGGTACCTCCAACCGCGCAGTCTTCAGGGAACTGGAGAGACACTTCGACGTCGGGAGGTAAGCGCGGCTTACAGCTCCGCCACCAATGAGGAGATTTGGTAGTAGACTTAGAGTCGAGGGTTTGGCAGTGGCAAGTAGCACAATGCGCTACGGAAAGTGAGCGTGCCTACAGCTCCGGTACCTACCTATCTACTAAATAGGCAGCTCACCCCTAGTTCTATCTAGAAATATCCCCTAGTTCGCCACTGTACAGGACTTGACACTGGAGATAATAAAAATAGGTTCTCACTACAACACCACTCAAAGTATATTGAGAGAAAAGCGCCTTGAATTGGAGAAACAGCAAAATCAACCATTAAAGTAATTGCTCCTAAATTAAAGTTAGGAGCTATTTATAAAAATGAATCTTCATGCGTGAACAGCCACCCTTCGAGGTGGATGATTTTCTTCAAAAAGAAATGGGACCACTATGGAAGTACCCCCTTTCCAATAAAAAAATAATCATGAAAATCGGTTCACAAATACCGGAGTTATCGCGTAACATACATACAAAAAAAACATACAGTCGAATTGAGAACCTCCTCCTTTTTTGAAGTCGGTTAAAAATTACTTGATACCGAAAGTAAAGTGTCATAAATAGGTAAATTTCTAATTAATTATTATGTTCAAATTAGCAGTACTTTGAATCTAGTGCAAATAAAAAATTTTATTTGTTCATCTGTTGGGATTGGACTATTGAATATTAAAATTAGTGTCAGGTGGTGACAGAGAACCGAAAAAAATTGACGTACTTTTCAATAATCAAGAAAAGAATCGAGATACAATGCCCTATGGGATAATGCAGCAAGTTTCTTGGAAATTTCGACTTAAGAATCGAACTACTTCAGCTCGAATTCTAATTTTTCTCGTACTGAATCGGTTCTCTTGCGCGGGTTGAGCGCCAGGGCACGGGCTTTATTTCAGAACTTATTTTTTCATTTGAAAAGTGTATATCGTATACTATACGTACTCTATTTAGTTCAGTTCATAATCACTTTACATCCACATCCATCCACTGCTGGACATAAGCTTCCCCTTGAGCACGCCAACTCTCCCGGTCTTCTACCGCCCGCATCCGCATAGTCCGTCCGTTTTGCCGCAGGGCGTCCAACACTGCCTGTTCCTTGGCGTGCAATATTTAGTTCAGTTGATATAAAAAAATGTTGGTGTATGTAAAGTTCTAATGTCCGTAAGCAATAAAACGTCTGTCTCACTCAGTAACTAGTTTATTACTGGCTTACCTACAGTTTTACATACAAAATACATAGTAAAAGTAACTATATAAGTTTTCTTGTAAACTTTCGCGGTAAGTTTATGTTTTTTAACAGTGAAAATTTTTAGGAACCGTGTTTTCACATCATATACTATTCAATGTGTATTTTCAATTTTACTACATATTTTTCCAAAATGATTGATTCAACATGAAGACTCAGCATTGCTGATTTTCAGGCTTCGTGGTAAAGCTTTTCGCTTGCTGCATTAAACCGGCAAGCGGAGTGTATACTAAACACCAAGCAATTAATAGAGTCTGTCTGTGTTGTACTATATGTAAAATGTATAAAAATTGTAAAAACAGAAAACATTCTAAAATTGTACTTATTTATTTAGTGTTGCAAACGGATTTAACCACCGAGTAATTGCTACTCAATTTCTGCACAGACAGGAACCATTATTTACACATTTTTTGAAATAATGTAGCGTTTTGGCGTTTTTTTAACGGAGGTAGCAGGTCGTTCCAGCACTTACTCGCTGCGAATCGGAAACTACCCCTGGTCAGAGTTAAGCGAGGAACAACCAATAAACGTAAATGCAGGTACCGTTGAAATTTAACATTGCCACTGTGTGGCAGGCCACTCCAGATAAGTTTTTGGCCAGATATTCTGGGGTAGACGAAATTGTCAAGGTGCGTGTACCAGACTATTAAATTTTAAAATGTATCTATTTTTCATATTGAATAGATTATAATGTATTTAAATAGGGAGTAACGTGAGAACGTGGTGGTACTTTAAAACAATATCTAATGCAGAAGTCCTGACGCCCCTGTTTTTTATCGGGCCTTATACTATATCTAAGTAGTCTAGTATGGACAGTACCAATGACTCAGTCAATCTCACTCTAACAGCTGTACTCAGGTATGGTCTTAATTTGTAAAGCTGCTTCAACGTTGAGTAACATTTTCCTATTAACCGTGACAACATTGAAATGTGCCCTTGTATTTATACCAAGTCGTCAGGCGACCGATGCTTGCTCACCGAAGACGGCAAGCCACCCTATGTAAATAGTGAGTCATCTAATGACCGACAGACGGTACGTTGCAGCCGAACTGGTGCGTCGCGTCGCGTTTGGCAAGGCGTAGTAGTCTGTCGAAGGCACAATTTACGGTCTAAGAGCGACGCCACGCGTGGCATCGGCATGGCGGTGACTACTAATAAATAATATTAGAGCTACATGTCACAGGGAACGTTGAAACAGTGCACGGCGACGGAACGCGTGCGCATCGGACTAGAGGCCAGGCGACGAAACGGGAAGGGGTGTATGACACTACTGCGACTTTCACTATATAATAACTTTATTATATACTGACGATGACGCAACACACACGGCAGCGCCCATGTAGCGTCGCTCTAAGAGGTAGGGAAGAGTTTGGTATTACCGCGCGGCTGATAATTTCGCGCCTCTGTGTACTTCAATAAGTACAAGCTACTTAAGAGTTTACAGTTTACAGTGCCCCAGTATCATAGCCTGACAAATTGCACCCAAACTCACGAGAGAAATAAATGTAGGCCATACAAATATTTCTTCCAGCCCGGGAATGGAAGCTGGGACTTTTGCGTGGCAGTCCGGCATGGTAATCATTCGGGCACGGAGGCATTTAAATGTATTACTTCCTACATGCACGCTATCGCTTCATTCTCTGCGATCATTCGAATATGATGCGTGCTGTAAGTTTTCACACTTTTCAATGTAATTTTACGGGTGTTTTCGGTAAGAGATAAGCAACATTACATTTTTATTTCAAGTATTTTTTTTAACATATTTGAGAGGTTAAAATATTGTAGAATTAATCTGCAAAATCGTAGCGGAAACATAATTTACTTTTAGGATAAATTATTTTGTGGTTTGAAAGAAAAGTGAGTGTGTTTGACAATTCCTCGCTTAAACCACAGTATTATCAAATTTGGGCAAACAAGGAAGAGGGAGTAGAAAAACGAAGCTAAAGAATAACCTGCTAAGAGGAAAGTTTCAAACAGCAACGTAAACAGTGAGAAGGATAAGTTTAGTAGCAGTAGAGCTCCTTGTGAAAGAGTTCGCCCATGGAAGAAATGCCACCTTACCTATTTCAGCCGCCAAGTAGTAATCTGAACAGTACTGCGTTCCTGTTTCGAAGAGTAAGGGTGCTGATGAAATTACTGGCATATGGAACTTGTGAACTTATATCTCAGGGTGACGGGCACAGTGGCAGTGCTCCTAAGATCTTTGCGATTAAAAGCTCTGAGTGGCACTGCAACTGCTATGGATAGGCGTGTCGTTTACCACCAGGCGTACGACTTGTTCGTCCCATCACTTGGTATCATAGAAAAAACGCGTACATACAAAAATCTCCAAATAATAAAGTTAAGCAAAAATTTCTAAAGGACAAGAAAGCTACCAAACAAGTATCGAAAGAATATATTAACAGTAGTGAAATGTTTTTCAATTCAATTGTTATTTATTTAGGCATCAATCCCATTACATTATACAATACACGTTCCTTTCACGGTCATAAAAATGCAATGAATAAAATTAAAAATTAAATCCAAATTACTAATAAAAAATGTCAAAAAGTCTTTTTACAATCAATAAGATTAACATTGAGATCAATAAAAACATCACCACATCATCATTTTTATGACCGAAGACGTAAATATCTTCAGATTCCTTCAAAGAGCTACCAAGTCTGCCACGTTCTTTACGAAAATAAGTTCAAGGAAAGCAAATGCTATTCACGTATCTATTTGTTTAACTTTATTTATTGTTAACATTTAAGTATTCGATTATGTTGCTGTAAAAGATAATAGCCTAGACTCTTATACACACGAGTATATTTCAACTTAAAAATTTGTTTTTGTATTTATATCATAAATAACATTGAACTAATTCCAATAAATTTATTGAGTCACGATTTTACTAGTTCTGAGCACGATATTGTCAAACCAGTTTGATAATACCGCGTTTTCCCACTTTTTTTGTAATTTTGCAACAACTGCCTTTTGTATTTGTTTATGAAGATTATATTAGTATATACTATACGGACTATATACGTACGTGATTATACACATGTAGCCTAATAAATTTTGTTTTTATAAACCATGTCTGAGGTTAATTATAGGCGTTCTTGCTTAGGGGCTCGGTATTACCCAACTCTTCCCTCCTAAATCACAATTTTAGTAAATATTGTATCAAATGAGCCTGAGAATTGAATCTTGCGGTAAGCCCTTCCATAAATATTCAGGTAAAATATTAAAATTGACGCATCTTTCAGATTACATCTTGATAAATATTTTCTCCCATCCCTTTTCTAACCTTTTCTTTGATGTAAACTTAGAGTAGTGCCAAATTTAAGAAAAAGAAAAAAGATTTTCTTGAAGTATTGAATAATAGAATATATTTTCTTCCATCCACTGAGATATACATACTTCCTCATTTTACGTGCTTATCTATGGACATGTAATGCTACGAGATGGTGTCGGAGTTCTAGATGGGTTATCTTTTTGAAGATTTTGCTTTTGATGCATGTAATTTCGTGAAGTTATTTTATGTTTAGATAAAATATCTACATTAATTTGTTTATAAAATTTATTATTATAAAAATGGAGCCAAAACCTATTTTTTCTGCTCTTACCGTTTACCGAGAGCGAGGTGCATTCCTAAGACGTCTCGAGCAATTTCAAAAAGCAAAATGTGCTTACGACACAGCGTTCAAAACCAATCCAGAAAACGTGTTGCTGTTGGTTGGTCGTAGTAAGGTATGCTCGGACGCCGTCCAGCCGATCCAGGCATACGACGACGCCGAGCTGGCGCTCAAACTGGAACCAAACAATATGGTCGCCCAACATATGCAGGCACTCGCCATGTTCACAATTGGTGATTTCGAACGCTCGCTGGTAATGAATTATCGCGGTGTGCGCCACCGACAGAAGCCGCCGTACTTCCACGAAGGTATCAACCAGGGAATCGAAACGCTTCAGGACTGTGTTGGGAAAAATGCGGGCAATGTTTTAATAGACTTCCTGCCACTTATTAAGGACAATCAAACTGTAAGTTTTGACATGTATGAACCCATAGTAATACCCCATAAATCCCGCATTCCTCGACCTGAAGCCATAAACAAGTTAACGCAACTAGAAATTAGGAAACATGAACAATTAGAAAGAGTTTTGGCTATGAAATACCTGGGACAAATGGCTTATGATAAATTTTATCTCCAAGCTTTACGTGATCATCCCGTAGTGATGTCAGCTAATGCGGCAGGCAGTCGAGATATAAAAAACATTATCATTGAAACAATACACACGCTAAGTGAACGGCAAGAAATGCTAAGGTGCCAACGTCCGTACTACTCAATAAAATTAGCTGAAAAGTCAAAATCTCAACATCAGGATATGTTCCAGAAGAAATTATTAGAAAATGAAAGGATAACCGGCGCACGTACAGCTGATTTATATTTAAAACAAATGGACAATTGTTGGCGAACGAATAACCTAGCGCTTTTAATAGCAAAAGCGGAACGTATGCAGCTATTTCTTGATGGCAAAACTCCTCATACACTGCCAGACAAGGAACTGTACACAGATCGACTGTACAGAACAATAGGGGAAGGCTACCTCTTGCAATACAGACTCTCATACAATATGAGCGATCGTGGCAATAAACGTCGCGTTTTCTACCTTATGGGCCTGCCTGTGAGTCGTCCTTCCTCTTACGATTCCGTAATAATGAATTACCCGCATAAATATCTGTCTTCGAAATTAGCTTTAGAGAAGTACATGAATACTTTAGAAAAATGTGAGAATACCATGATGAGATGTTGGTTAATGTATGAGGTAGCACGTCTTCTTGCTATACAGAAGAACTACGCCCTTTCAAAATATTACGCAAAATTATGCCAGCGTGAGGCAACAGAGATAAACAATGCGACTTGGTGGCTAAACGGGTGCTTTGTGCTTTTAAGCGGGGATATGCAACAGGGTAATGTAAATGAGGTACGCAACCAAGTAGAAGAAGCTTATGAGTGGACGAAATTATTGCAATCTGGAGAAAGAATACAAGCCTTCCTCGGTAAGTGTGCAGCGATGGCAGAAGAGGCACTCATTGGCGATGAGCGCAAGGCAATAGTGCAACGTGAGAAGGACATTATGAGGGTGCTGGATGCTAATCTCAAAGTGGAAACCGAGGTGCTTTTCAAACGCTTAGCAACAGTGCCCGTCGGTAGACGATTTTCTGTCCTGCCGGGCAAAATTAGGTTTGGCTTTCATCAAACGGAGAGACGCAAGCGTCGTCAAAAAGGACTCTCGATCATTCCGGGTCAGCCACAAACATTACCAAAGCCTCCAATTTCTGATACTCTTGGTCTGCAAATTTTCGAGTCATAACAACATTTTACACCACCAAGATTCATGTATGGTTTATGTGTATATTACAGACGTAGTCTGTTTTGTACCCTTGAATGTTTGCACGACATGGAAAAATGATTTGTTTATTCTCTCTTTCTTAGAAATTAATTAATTACGATTTAGGTATCTATGGTAATAATCAATTAGAATATTCTCATAATATGCTGTAGCGTTGTGTACATGTCTTGCTCGATTATACTTAACATTTAATAAAATGGAATAAACCTCCTTAAAGAAAAAAGGTGTATTATTTCTCCTTTCTCTTCCGCGCTTTTGTAGTCTATTACGCGCCCAGTGAAGTAAGCGCAAACAATTAATGGCGGCTACTTAATTTTTTTTTGTATAATTTTTATAATGATACTAAACTACCGTACATAGTTATTTTTACTTGACATTGGCAAAATCATTGATTATTTCGATGGGGCCATAACATTTAAACGACGAAGAAGAACACGGGGTGACAATGCCTTACTTTCTTAAAACTCGTATTTTATAAAGAGTAATTATTCAGATGGCAAAACTTTCTATTTATTTAAAATTTCTTATCAAAGGCATTAATTCGGATGCAACTTTAAGAATAGGTAGAAACCAGTGTGTGAACACGAAGGAAATGTGATATGAAATCAGGCTGCAAAATTTGTATATACAATCCATTTTCTGCATTTAGTAGCTTTGTGCTTAAGATACGAGATTGAGAAAGTAAGGCGTTGATTAATGATTTTTGTAGCAGTAAAGCTCCTAGTGAAAGAGTTCGTCCAGGGAAGTTACTGATACCTTACCTATTTCTGCCGCCAAGCAGTAATATGAGCATTACTGCGTTCCGGTTAAGGTGCTGGTGAAATTACAGGTACATGGTACGTATCAACTTATGTCTCGGGGTAACGAGTGAAGTGGCAGTGCCCCTTTAAGATCTTTGCGATTTAAAGCTCTGAGTGGCACTGCAACTGTTATGACTAGGTGTACAGCTTACCACCAAGCGCACGACTTGTTTGTCCTGCACTTGGTTATTATTAAAAAAAAATTAAATCCACATATCGAAAACTGTATTAAGGCGAAGTATTTCAACGCTGGAATTGGAAGCTGAGCTCAATGAACTGAGGGCACTGACAGATAGGCTTCTTGAAGAACGCGATGTATATGAAATGGAAATGCAGGCGCTCAAGACTTCACGAATGACATTAAAAGGGAAATTTGATGAAATTCGACGATTTTGTGAAGAATTAGAAAAAGAGTGCAAACGAAAGGAATTAATTATAGAGAGCTTCCGAGAACACCAGGAACACGAAGACGCCTTAGACCGTATCAGATTTCTTGAAAGACAGGTAAAGGAATCAAATGCTGAAGTTGCATCATTACACGAACAAAGCGGAAGTTACGACCACCTAACGACCTTGTCACTCCGTGATGAACTAGCTCTGGGAGACAGGAATGTATGCAACAGTTAATTATGCAGCACTAAATCGCAAGACCCAAGATTTTCCAAATTAACCAACCTGATAAGAAAGAAATCGAAAACTCTTAAGAAACTAAAATCAGAAAAATTAAATTTACACAAGGACAAGGTGAAGATGGCCGAACAAGTGAAAGATCTAGAGTTAGATCTTCAATCGCGAACTCAAGACCTACTTTCTACGCAGAAACAACTTTCAGCTGCAACTAATGAGCTTTTAAAGCTGGGTACTGAGTATAGAGAACTTACTCAAGTCCTTCTTCACGATGAGCTTAGTGAAACAAATGGTCCAGTACAAATAAATCAGACTCCGTCCCCACCACCCACATCATCAACGCAACCAACACGTGCATCGTATGCCAGCGTTGCTGCAGGAAAACGTGTCTGCTCCACTACAACTGTTGAAGTTCGACACAGTCAACGGTCAACCAAGACTATTAGAACTCCGACCAGGCCATCCAGAAGAACGGTAGTTTTTTCTGATAAAATAGGCGTAGGACTAGGCCACCACCTTAGTAACCACTTAAAACAAAGGGTAGTCAACTATTGCTATTCAGGAGCTACTTTTAGTTAAATTATTACACTGTTAAGTGATTGCAACTTTGACAAATATACAACAGTGATTCTTATATTAGGTGATAGTACTAACATTAGTAAAAAAGAAGTAAATAGTAGCATTGACGTGTTCTTGAGAATTCATGAGAAGTGTGGGTGTAAATTCATACTAAGTGCATTCCCTTAATGCTCTAACCTAGGCATTGCTCGTAATAAGTATATATATAACATAAATTCGCATATTCATAATTTGACTTGCCGTCATAGTGACGTTATATTTTGTTTTGACATTAATAAGTTCGTAAGGAACTTCAAACTTTTTGAGGATAATTTACATTTACCCCTAAGGTATCTAAGACATATAGCTAGTTTGCTATCTTTTAATATTAAGGACGCTGTTATAGAAGACATAACACAGTCCCACGACAATGCTCCTACTTTAAGTAGCAATCGTATACTTTTTACTAACCATAATTTAAACTGAAAAACACGACAACAGAAAAGTCTAATCGTTTCCATGTAGTACATCAAAATATTCAAGGCTTTTCTGGCAAAACATTAGAAATAAGTCTTTTTTTTGCACGATATTTCCGTTGACGTGTTTTGTGTTACAGAACACTGGCTGAAAGATTACGAAGCCATTAACAATATAGAAAATTATGTAATAGTCAGTTCGTTCATAAGAAAGAGCTTAAGTAGAGGCGGATCCATGATTATTATTAAGCGTAACTTAAAATTTAAATAGCGTAAGGATATCACAAATCTTTCTACTGAACGAACTATTGAAATTTCATGTGTGGAATTGGATCAGTTTGTCCTCTTATGCGTATACAGGCCCCCCTCTGCTAATTTTAACGAGTTTGAATTAATTATGGAAGACAGTTTAAAGCGGATTTTTCCAACCAAAAAAAACGTAGTAATATGTGGAGATTTCAATGTAAACCTGTTGGAAAACTGTTCTACTTCTGTAAGACTCATTAATTTATTTCAAAGTTTTGACTTGATTAATCTTTTTTTAGAACCAACTCGCATTACTGCCTCCTCTTCTACTTGTATTGATAACATCTTTTGTAACACAGACGCAGTGTCTAAATCAATAATAAATTGCTTAAGATCCGACCATAGTGGCCAATTGGCCTCTTTTAATTGTAAAATGAGCAAGAAGGTAGACCAATTTCTCTGCAGACCGATTACCACAGAACGAATAATTAGATTTCAAAATAATATCGGCAATCCCTATCCCATATACCGGAGGATCCAAATACTTTATATAACACGATATTTGGTTTAATTAAAAATGAATTTGACAATATATTTAAATCGAAAACATTAACTTTCCATAGAGAGACTAAATTCAACGACTGGGCAACAGTAGGTATTCATAAGAGTAGGTCTCGTTTGTATGAGCTATATGCTATGAAAACTTATAATAATAATTCCAATTTCATAGAATATGTTAGAATTTATTCGAAAATATTTAAAAAAGTTTGTGTAGCTGCTAAGGTTAAGTTTCACAGCGACAAAATTAGACAATCGATAAATAAATCTAAAACTACTTGGAGCATAATAAATAAAGAGTCAGGCAGGGTTAAACCACAGGATAGAGATATAGTTTTAGAATTAGACAGCAAACTTATAAAATGTAAAGATAAAGTAGCCCAAGCTTTTGAATCGTTCTTTTCGGAAATTGCTGTGAACACTACAAAATCATTAAATTCCTCCCCTTCACTTGCTATTGTTCTCTTAAAGGAAAATGTTAACGTTTGTGGCAGTTTATTTAATTTTCGTCATGTTAATCCACAAGACATCATAAAAGCTTTTAAGTCAATACATGTTAAAAAAACTGAAGATCTCTGAAGATCTCTGAAGATCTGGAAGATCTCTCTCATATCAACTAAAGTTATAGACTCAGTTATTAATCTCATTTCCCCACATTTAGCTGTAGCTTTCAATAGGTGCGTTGACGAAGGTGTTTTTCCCGATTTAATGAAATACAGCAAGGTTATTCCCTTATTCAAAAGCGGTGGGAAAGTTGATCCTAGCAACTATAGGCCCATTTCAATTTTACCAGCTTTAAGTAAAATATTCGAAAAGGTTATGCTAACTCAATTACTGTCCTATTTCGGTAGGAATCATATTTTTCATAGTGAACAATACGGGTTTACTAGTGGTAGATCGACTAGCGATACGGGGGTAGCGTTACTAAAACACATCTTTGATGCTTGGGAAAGGTCCCAGAACGCTATTGGTGTTTTCTGTGACCTCGCAAAGGCATTTGATTGCGTTGATCATAATACTCTTATTAGGAAGCTGGAACATGACGGTGTAAATGGCAAGGCGTCGAAACTTGTCTCGTCATATCTCAACGGTAGAATTCAGAAAGTAGACATAAATGGAGTGACTTCTTTGGGTTCTCCAGTAAAAATGGGTATTCCGCAGGGCTCAATACTTGGACCTTTCTTATTTCTGATTTATATTAATGATCTGCCATTCTTTGTTAAGGACCATTGCGAAATAGTGTTGTTTGCTGATGACACATCCTTCATTTTTAAAATAGACAGACATGACAATAACTATGACCGTATTAATGATACCCTCTCTAAGGTAGTTTATTGGTTTAATGCTAACAATTTATTGCTTAATGCCAAGAAGACAAAATGTGTTAAATTTGAATTACCTAACGTAAAATCGACTAGTCCAACCATAGAAATAAACGGAGAAAAGTTAGACCTTGTTAATAAAGCAGTATTCTTGGGAGTGACCTTAGATAGTAAACTTCAGTGGTTTCCACATATATCGTCCCTGGCCAGCAGATTAAGCTCCGCTGCATACGCAGTCCGCAGAATATGTGAGCTTACCGATGTTAGTACTGCTAGACTAGTTTACTTTAGTTACTTCCATAGTATAATGTCCTACGGGATTCTCATGTGGGGTAAAGCGGCAGATATTCAAACCATATTTGTATTGCAAAAACGAGCGATTCGTTCTGTGTACCGTCTAGGCTCTCGGGTATCTCTCAGAGAAAAGTTTAAGGAGACTGGTATCATGACTGTGGCATCACAGTACATTTACTCAAATATTTTATATGCCCGTAAAAATATACATAATTTCAATAAGAAAGAAGATATCCATAATATTAACCTTAGAGCTAAGTCCAAACTCATGGTACCACGATTTCGTTTAACCAAGGTAAACAACTCTTTTATGGGGAACTGTATACGTTTTTACAATAAGATTCCGGAGCATATATTAAGTTTATCATTTCCTAAGTTTAGAAACTACATTAAAAATATTTTGATCGAAAAATCATATTACAAAATTGAAGACTACGTGTTAGATAAAGATGTATGGAAAGACGACATGGCTCCAGAATCCACACAAATTTGATTCAAAGTGTATTCCATAGCATTTAAGTTTATTTGAAAAGAGCAATCCCTAGAGTTTCTTGCTCGTTCTTCTCAGGGAGGTCAGCGTAGTGAACGAGCAGTAGCTTAAATGTGACGTTTTCAAGAGTAAATTTATTTTACCTATGGAATAAATAATCTTTGACTTTGACTTTGACTAACGCGGGTCTAAATTTTAGGAGGTGAGGTGTGGGGGGTTGCTCCTCATGTCCCTCAATCCGCGTGGTGTAAATTAATATTAATAAAATAAGAACAGTAAAAAAGTAGCGACGAAAACGGAATATCTCCACTTGAAGCTATTTAGAAACGTTCGCCAAACTCGTGAAGACCTTTATGTTGGAAATGCCATCTACAAAGGTGTGGCCAAGTTCAAATACCTAGGCTGTACTATTACAGATACCAACTCTAGAGAAGAGAATGTAGACATCCGCATCCAGAACACCTTACGATGTAGTGCAGCTCTACACTAAGTGTTGGTGTCCAAACTTCTGCGCCGTCAAGCTATAATACAGATTTACAAGACCATCATGAGGCCCATTCTCTCGTACGGTTGTGAAGCTTAGACACACTTTGAAGAAGAGAATAAACTCCTGGTGGCTGAGAGAAAGGTTCTCAGGAATATATTAGAGCAAGTCCAACGGGAGAACGATAGCTGGAGAGTCCGCACTAACGTTGAAATAGAAACCAAAGCGCACAGACTTCGCTGGCTCGGCCATTTAGAAAGGAATGGAAGAGGATCGGAACGTGAAAAAAGCCTAACTGAGTCGACCTACTGGACGCAGACAAGGCGTCACACGTATGGCGAAGTACAAACCATCAATTGGCGAGAGATTGCTCAGGGCCGAAGAAAATAGCTGATTGGGGCAGCGGGAGATACGGCGTGTCGTTAAAACGCTGGGCAATTTGCAAATATTGAGATAAATGAGAATTTAATTAAAACGAATAAGGCTTCAGTTGAAAATCAAAATTTAGTAGGTTCTCTGTACTACTTGAAGATCTCCATATAAAAAGTATGATACAAAGTTAGATATTTGGTTTATTCCCAGTGCCGTATTATTCCCAATTGTAACCCAAAACTTCCATGCATGAGACTAGTGGGAATTTAGTAAATGTTTTTATCTTTTGCTTTTTTTGCCAGACCCGTCAATGCTCTATTATTATTTACTACGTATTTTTTTTGTCGGTTTCAATCAGTTGTACGGTATCAATACTAAATTCGGTAACCGCATTCGCCGGCCGACCTTCACATACATCTTCACGGAGATGATCACGTCCATGTCTAAATTCACTGAACTACGAATAGACAGGACTACGACATGGTGCTTCATCACCAAATGCCAGCTGAAGTGTCTGACAACTCTCTTGTTGACTTAAGTCACATCGAAAATCGTAGAAAATCATTTATTCGACACGAATTTCACTCCGACCGCGCGGCTGCCGCGCGGACGTGTTACCGCCGCGCAGCGACCGCGTGCGTCTAACTGTCATGGCCAAAATACGCTCTATTTGTTTAGCTTTTACGTTTTAGCTTAACTGAGAGTCCCGGACACGCGGGCGAGTCTTGCTTGAGTTTGGTGTACGCGGCGACCGCGCGGTCTCCGGGCGGCGGACGGGCGGCGGCCGCGTGATTGTATTATTCAGAGGAATTTAAATGTTGTTGCCTAGCGAATAGAATTCAGCTGAAATAGAAGCTGCGTTGACGGCCTATCACGGCTACGTTTCGTCCGTGCTCAGCTACGGTCTTGTACTATGGGGTAACTCAGTAATCTTAGAAAGAGCGTTTAAAGTCCAGAAGAAGTGTATTCGAGCAATTTGCGGTGCGTGGTTCGATGACAGTTGCAAACCGCTGTTTAAAAGGCTGAACATATTACCTTTGCCATGCATGTACATTAGGGATATCTGCGTATTTGTCAACTCTCATCCTCAATATTTTAAAACACGCGGTGAAGTCATTCAAAGGCAAACTAGAGCAAAAATTACGAATCTCTTGTATCAACCTCATTGCCATAAAGTAATTTATAAGAATAACTGCTTCAACATGTGTATAATTATTTACAATAAATTACCAAACGAAATTAAATTGTTACAAGGACATACTTTTAAATTAAAATTGACTAAATGGCTTTTGACACATTGCTTCTATAGTAATAAAGAATACTTAGAATTTACAAATTCATTACATTAATAATTAGAAACTAGACTAAGGAAACATTGAGTCCCATTAATATTTTCACATCTGCTTGCAGATTGAATACAATGTACATAATTTTACTTAAGACCTTTGTAATTACTGTATTCTGGCAAATAAACGTATTCTATTCTATTCAGATTCGCCATTAATGTACACGACGGCGCGGTAATGTAAACGTTCGCCTCATGTTTTCAAAACGAGACGCCGCAATGAAAAAACAAAAGACAGTCTCATAAAGTAAAAAGTAACCTAGTTCCTATTTCAGATTTTATTTAGTTTCTTTCACAAGTGGCGAGTTCCAGGAACTTTCAGTATGCTCCACGTAATTGAATAAAGTGAACCTATGTGATTGGTACGCAACAAATACTAAAATTCACGACATTATTCGTTTAATTCTTACTACCAAGTTGGAGAAGATATTTCTAAGACAAATCGATAAGAATAATATTACTTGTATTAAGGATTTCGACACTGGTAGAATTTTTACACTTTTGTAAACCAACCTATTTAATAGAAACTAACATTTCTAAATTATTGTAGCCGAGTGTGCCATTGTTCTTTTGATTAAATGTGCAGAAATTATTAAATGTGTAAAAAAAGCTCGCACTGTATACGTATAAGTATGCAGTGTATCTGTTTTTTAAGTGGAACAGTATAGGGAAATCTGAAACCTAGGACCTCTGTATGTCCTAGGTTTCAGTTTCAGGTAACCTGTCTTAGAAAGCATTAAGTGTATTTTGAGAAAAAAACTTTAGCACGGTGAAGTTTTTGGTCAGTTGGCGTGAGTTGTCCATAAAAAAGATTAAAATTGACTGATTTAAAAAAATTTTATAACACATTATTATTTTTCATATAATTTGTATGAAAAAACATTTTATTTAATTTGACCAACTTTTTGTCCCGATTTTTTCTTTCTATACAATGAAATTATCCCCACAAGGAACTGATTTTGAATGAGAATTTTCGACAATATTATTAATTTTTATGGACAACTCACGCTTGACCAAAAAATTGTCTATGCCAAATTTGTTTTCACAAAAAAGATCTTATAGTTCCAAAGATTGTTTTCCATTTCTCCCATGATTTCCCCATACTGTCCCATAAAAAAAAATCGGATTGTATGTTATAGATATAAATTCACCAGATTGAACGAATTATTACTTTGACCGTTTACCGACATAAACGGTCAAAACTACCGACTAAAGAACGACTTCTGATGTTGATTTCTTAAAAATTAGAATCCCAGTTTTTCCGGATCTACGCTAACGAAGAGTGGACGACTGTTGACGTCACACGAGCAATAACAACGTCCACTTCCGGAGTCGTTGCTGATGATTAGGGTCTTCAAATTTACCTCGGCTTCTAGAGCGGTTTCAACTGCAAAGAAATGTGATCTGTTGAGTATATATACGAATTTCAAAGCAATAGGTATGAGTTTAAAAAGAGGTGGTAGCGTTTATAGATTGTACGCACAACATAATGGTTATTACTTTATGTGCTAGACGTGCAACAGTATCGGTATACAACCGTTAAAATTCTTTGCTTATAAACTTACCTCACCTAATTTAACATGGCCTTTTTAAAGTTTCATAAAGTGGCAGTGTAGCTTGAGACGCGGTTCAATGTTGTACTCACACTCTTAAACTTTACTATAAGACTTGTGGTAAAAATTATAAGTTGATAACAAAAACTTTGATAACGGGGTTCTGAATGCTGAATAGCGTACAGAACCCCAATAACAATTTAAAATATAGGTATAGTAAAAGTTTGCCAATTTTTAAGTTAGCCAAGCTCTTCAAGTAAGGAGGAAAGATTTAGAAATTAATAAGAACCTGCTGCAATTTACTATTTATATAATGCGCTATTGATTTACACACAAAAACTCCTCCAAAAATTTTAAGCTACTCAACAAATAAAATTTTTAACTACAAAATACATAATATTATTAAAATAGTATTGAATATTGTTCAAGATAGAAAGGCTACAAACCTTGTTTAATTTTTTGTAGGTCATAACGACCCTTTCTTGATTCTTCAGAGCTTTCAGTTATGCGAGGATTCTGTTGTCTAGGTTTCTGTGGATCACCCGGTCCACTTGGTTTCTCGGGGTAAGCAACAAACGCTGATTGTTGAGTTGATAAATTGGCAGATGAAGGTGATGATGATGAAGACTGAGACTGGGAGTTCTCTGATGTTGTGTCGCTATAAGTTACAGACTTTCCATCTTTAGAGTCCGATTTTTGTCTAAGATGTTGTTGGTTGCCTAGTTGGTTTGGCTTTTGTGGCGCAGTTTGTTGTAGTGGTCTGTTTGTTTGTTTTAATTGCTCTGACTGTTGGTATTCCTGTGATTGATGCTTTTCTGGATTTGTGAGTTCTCGGTTTTCTGACTGGGCTCCTTGATTATTTTCTGGTGATTGCTCAGATTGAATTAAAATATTGGGTTCGGCTTGTTGTTCTGGTTGCTTAGTTTGCTCTTGCACCTGAGGTTGGTCAGATTGATCTGATTTGTAGAATTTGTCTAGTTGTTCAGGTTGCTTGCGTTGCTCTAGCTCTTGTGGATGATTTCCAGATTGTTCTGGTTGCTTGGGGGCTTCTGGTTGTTCTTGTTTAGGTGCCTTTTGCACTTGAAGTTGTTCAGATTGTTCTGTTACGTTGGGTTCGGCTGGTTGTTCTGGTTGCTTAGGTTGATTTGTCACTTGTAGTTGTTGTTCAATGTGCTCTGGTTGCTTAAGTTGCTCTGGCACTTGTGAATGTTGTTCAGTGTGCTCTGGGTGCTTGGGTGTCTCTGGTAGTTCGGTTTGCTCAGGTTGCTCCGGCAGCTGGTGTTGTTCAGATTGCTGCGATTTTTTGGGTTTGTCTAGTTGTTCAGGTTGCTTGCGTTGCTCTGACAGTTGCGGATGAGGTACAGTTTGATCTAATTGCGTGGTGGACTCTGGTTGTTCTCGTTGCTTGGGCTTCTGTGGCACCTGTAGATGTTTAGATTGCTCTGATTTCTTGAGTTCATCTGGTTGATCAGGTTGTTTGCGTTGCTCTGGCACTTGTGAATGTTGTTCAGTTTCACCTGGTTGCTTGGGTGTCTCTGGTAGTTCTGGTTGCTTAGGTATCTCTGGCATTTGGGGTTGTTTAGATTGCTCTGATTTGTTGGGTTCATCAGGCTGGTCAAGTTGCTTGCGTTGTTCTGGCACTTGTGGGTGTTCTTTAGTTTGATCTGGTTGATTGGGGGTCTCCGGTAGTTCAGCTTGTTTAGGCTG